>NW_004955425.1:20976624-21011421 GCF_000276665.1 Chinchilla lanigera | reverse complement strand
ATTTTGACCCAGCAACAAGAGAAAAGGAACCAAGACAGATAGCTACAGAGTTTCTGTCTGTCATGATGAAAAAGGACTGAGCGAGATGGAGGAAGGGTTGTGAAGTGTATTCTATCAATACCACTTAACTGCACACTGAAAAATGGCTGAAGGGCTGGGATGTAGCTCAGTAGTAGAGCACTTGCTAATATGACCAAGCCCCTGGCTTTGACCCCCAGCACAAAAGGAAAAGTTAAAATGGTACAGTTTCTGTATCTTTTACAACAACAAAACCTGAATCCTAGAACAGCATAGAGCCCATCCTTAGTACATGCAGGGGACAGGTTCTAGGATCCCTTAGACACCAAATCTGAAGACACTCAAATCCTTATAGAAAGAGGTGATGCATTTGTTAGAATCTCTGAACATCCATCATACTTTTAATCGTCTTTATACTATGCAGAATACCTAATACCAAGTAAAGGCTATGTAAACAGCTGTCATATTATCTAGAGAATTATATCAACTAAAATGTTTGTTTACATTTAGAACAGACACAAATTTAAAAAGTATTTTCTCATCTGTGGTTGTTTGAATCCCTGTGGATGTAGAATGTACGGATAGAGAACTGATATACATCACAAAAAAATCAATCTATGAGTCAGCAGCATGGCACTCGCTCATAATCTCAGCGTTCTGGGAAGCTGAAGCAGAGGATCACAAGTTTAAGCCCAGCGTACAGGATTTAGGGACCTGGTAAGACTGTCTCAAAATAAAAAAATTTTAGAAGGGCAAAACAATCAATTTATGATATGTCATTATAAGCAGATATCAAACTACTAGTTAGTTAAGGAACGACTCTGTTCCGGATAGCTGCAAAATTAGCGCAACCGGAGGGTAGAGTTCACATCTTTGGCAGATTTTGCCTTTGCCTAGCTTCTCTATCTACTCATGAGAATACAGAAGTTACTGTCAGACTTGTAAGAAGATATTTCCACAGTAAACACATGACTGAAGTTGTTTTAAAACATACCTGTTTTTTCCAGCTGTGTTTGGATTTTGAGTTAAAATATTCAAATACTCCAGCACCACACTGGGACAAATTCCTTAAGACATGACGATTGGCTGTAGGACTGATCACATTTCACAAGTTTTAATTTTCCACAAATTTTAGATACATTTTTAAAGTATATGTTAAAAATGTTAAGAAAACTCACAGCTTAACAGACAAGCCATTGCATGAAGAAGGATTTACTGCTCTGTAGCTGAGGTTAGAGATAAAATGGGGCCGGGATGGGAGACACAGAGCTTGCCCGGCATGTGTGAGGCACTAGCATTGATCCCCAGCGCAATCAATCAATCAATCAATCAAGATGTAGTATTTAAAAACAAACAACTCAGAAAGATGCCAGAAGGGTACTTGCTGAAGATATCAACCTAGTCTCAAAAAATGTCAAAATTACCTGAATTTGATGCCAAAAGCCAACAACTGCAAAAGTAAATGAAATCTGTATCTTAAAATTTGACATACATCTCCACAGCAAAATCTATAACAAAAGAACTCTCAGCCTGGTGTGTGGTTCCCATTTGCAGCCCCAGCTGTGTAGGAGGCAGAGCTAGGAGGGTCACTTGAACCACACGGTTTTTGTTTTCTGAGACAGGATCTCACTATGTAGCCCAGGCTGACTCCAACTCTGGTAATCCTCTTACCTCACTCTCCAAGTGCTAGGATTACAGGCATGCCCCCCAACACCCAGCTGAACCAGGAGTTTTTGACTAGCCTGGGCAACACAGTGAGTCCTTCCCCCAACAAGCAAAAAGCCAACTAATTCTTGCTCTAGCAAAGAACATCATTTCTTCATCTTTGACATTTAAATGGCAGTGTCTAAGTTTCTCTCAATAGTAGTTCTACAGCTACGTGTAAGAACTCCCATCACAGTGTGGTGTGCACGTGTGTCTTTTAGGATGGCTGTGGCAGAAGGATTCTAAGATCAAGCCCAGGACGGTCATTTAGTGACTTAGTGAGACCCACTCTGTTCATGGATGGGCCCTCAGCGAGTAAGGCAGGAACAGGTGCTTGTGCCCCGAGTGCTGTTGTGAACTCAGCGGTTAAGTCCCCAGGCGAGAGCTGGTAGAGTCCCTACTGAGCAGATGCATGTTCTGTTTGGTCCATGATGCTCAGTTAGGCCTTGGGTTACGGAGGACCAGACTAGGAGCTGAGACTGAAGAGTGGCCCAGGGGAAGGCAGATCTGACCCGAGTATAGCAGTGAGGTGGACAAGAGGCAGGGAGGCGGGGGGCATCAAGGGCCACAGAGGACCAGACCATGGGGGGCAGGCTTTTTGGAGCACCAGGGGGTTGGGAGTCAGGGCTCACTCAGAGACAGCACAGGATTCCCACAGTGTTCTGAGGAGCAGAGACACCTGCTGGGCTGGGGCTCTGCATAAACCCCAAGAACCCCATCTACTCTTTGTTTTCCTTCTGTGTGGATGCCTTTGGGGGAGGGAGTAATTCCAACAGTCCTGGAGTCTGCGCCCCTATAGAAAAGATTCTGTGTACACCACCAGGTTTGGAAATGCAAATGCTCATAGTGGCCAGCTCAGAAACAACAGGGAGCAAGGCAGGAGAGGGGTGCAGCCCCCACTGAGTCCAGTCAGCCAGCAGGAGCTATGCCAGGCTGCACAGATGAGGTCCACACCTGACTACTACACAAAGCAATAACCTTCAGAAATCTTATAACCCAGTGGGGCCAGACTGCAACCCCAGATTCACTCATTTTTTGAAAAGTGCCAACTCTGCCATTAAACCTGAATACTGTGGTTTTCACTTAGAGAAAATAACTCATATTTTAACATCTTCTGTCTTAAAAGGAAAACAAGTAACACCCGTGCCATAAATTTAGCACTACTCCTATAACCTAATAGGTATTTTCAAATTCACCTTCATTTCACAAAGAAGAGGCTGAACAATTTACCCAAGGTCACAGTTACTGGGATTTGAGATCCAGGCAGTCTGGCCCAGAGCCCAGAGCTCAGCCCCTCCATGATAACAGCTTCTATTACATACTCACATCAACCCCCAACTTCCAAAATTCCTGTGCAGGTCAAATAAAAGACCTGCCCAAGCCAGGCATGGTGACACACACCTGTAATCTCAGCACTTGGGAAGCTAAGGCAAGAGGATCACTGCATTTGAGGCCAGCCTTGACTGCAAAGTGAGATGCTGTCTCAAAAACAAACAAACCAAAAGAGAGAGAGAGAGAGAAATCCCCTCCTGCAAATGGTCTCTTCACTGGGTGGGTGACAGGTCTCTGGCTTACCTGACCCCGCAGGTGAACAGCCTTGTATGGAGGACATTTCTCTTCACAAGCTTCAGTGTCAGGCCTTCATTCTGGAGGTGCCCGTCAGATATGAGGAGGACATTCCGGACTCCTTGGGAAGGGTACATTAACCCTAAGTATCGAAGTGTTTTCCAAAAGTCTGTGTTCCCCATTGTAGGTGTGGCAGACTGCAAAAGATCAAGTGAAGGGTTGTTATCATGTGGACGTGGTGACCTTCATGGTAACCTTCACTGACATGTCTCCTAGGGAGGACTGCAAGATGCATGGTCATCAAAAACATTTTCTCCTAATTATGCATTTGTGGAACAACTGTACTTATATCCTTTTAGTGTATTTCATGGCCCATGGTAACTACATTATCACTGCTGGGCATCTATTCAAAAAATGATCATCTATGGGAAGAAACAGCTATTGGAGCACTGCCAGGTGGGCAGCTGGGACTGAGGTGGCGACTGCTTGTTCTCCGCTTTCTCTATCCTGAGAGACAGAAAACAGGGGACTAAGAAAACTTCAGTTTGCTAAGCTAGTCCCATTGGACATTGGGACCATGAGAAAGTCTTCTCTTACTTTTTAATTTGCAGTTTCTTAGTTATCATTTTTATTTATTATTATTATATGAGGCCCCTGTGTGGTTTGGGTAAGTGTCCCCCAGTGCTCATGTGCTAAAGGATTGTTCACCACCCTGCAGTGCTACTGGAGGTGGAACCTCTGGGTGGCGGAGCTACTGGAGAGACGGTAACCACTGGGGCTGTATCCTTAATGGGCATGTGGGACCCAGGCTCCATTGTGTCCCTTTGCTTTCCAGTCACCATGAAATAAACAGGGCCATTCCACCACGACATACTGCACTGCCACTAAGCCAAAGCAACGAAGCTAACAGACCAGACCACCACCATGAGCCAAAATAAACCTTTGCTCCTTATAAGTTGATTTATCTCAGGCATTTGTTATGGTATTAGAATGCTAACACATCCACAGCACAGAAAATCCTCTGGGAATGGAGATGGTTCTCTTACCTTAATGAACTCTGTTGGTACACTGTTACTCATGATGTGCTTAGGATAGGAAAATAACTCTTTGTAACCTGTATGATAAGATGGGCATGAGGTGTTTCCATTAAACATTCACTGGATGACTATAAGCAAACAATAATGCTACTTTATACCAGTGCTGCCACTATAAAGAATGCTATATATTTATGTACATACTTTTCAGAAAACTATGTGTGATCATTTTAACGTACAAAAACTCACCTCTAAATAATACATTCCAGGGTATTTGAATTATGCACTTTACTACGCAAAATGTTCTGAGTCACATTCCCTGTGAGGGTCGCTGCACCACCTTGCAAAGCAAGGTGAAGGGATACCGTGGCGGCAGGGGAGGTTCAGCCCCTATGGCAGTGATGGGGAAACTTTCAGAGACGAGCCAACCCAAAGCCCACTTATTTCATAGCGCCAACACTGCAATTATACCTGAATCCTGAGATTTTAGTTTAGGAAAAACAACTCATACAATCTTTTGTCTTCAAAGAAAAACAAATAACATGTGGGCCATATGTTCGCCACCAGAGCACAGAAGGTGCAGGCTCCATCCATATCCTCTCCCTCCCCCCACCTATTTGGGCTCCTCCCCCAGGGAGCAGACCCTGGCTCCACCGTAAAGCGCCTTTGTAAGACAGCACAGAAGATGAGAGTCACAGGACAGACTTGCCCCGTCATTCCACTTCATGCTTGTCTCATCCTTGAAATGCCATATTCTTCAGTAGCCCATGGGCCCTCAGCTGGAACGTGGCGTTTCCTTCCTTCCTCGCTCCCCAGGACTGCTCCTCTCAAGCTTTCTCTGTCTGCTGTTTGTACATGTCTGCCCTCACTCCTGGGAACTCCCTACTCAGCAGACAAAGTGTCTTGCATTTGGTGTAGTTGGTAACAGTAGTAGTAACATTTGTGTTTCTCCTACTGTGGAAGCAGCCTTGTTTTAAATCCCTGCCATACATTAGCTTGTCCTCACAACAACCCTATGAGGTGGGACTATTATCCCCAAACTGTAGATGAGGAGGCTAAGGTACCAAGTTCCAGCAGCTTGCTCAAGGTGACAGGCGGGATCCAGAGCCAGGGGATCTGGCTCCAGAAAGTTCCTTTCATTCCCCCTCTGTGGTGCTAGGGATGGAACGCAGGGTGCAGGCCAGCCAAGTGCTCCCCCACTGAACACCCCATCCTTGGCCTCAGAGCTCTTGTGCTTCTGCCTCTTCTCAGCTACTACCAACTCCACAGACAAAGTCAGGTGCCAACAGTCCTCAGTCAATGTGGCGTGTGCTCGAGTGAAGGAAGACGCACATGTGGGACTGGGGCAATGCACTCACCTGTGCCGAACTGGATGACATTGACTTTGTGCTCCTCACTCACCAAGGACAATGCATACAGGGCAATCTGCTTGGCTTGTGTGAATGTTACACCCTCCATGGAATTGGAGCAATCAAGACAAATAACCACTTCATTCCTGTTGGCTGGGCCAGGAAGGGTGGCATCGAGATCAGGTTGAAAGACCAGCATGCAAGCCTAAAAGGAAAGAAAGGTGGTTGGCCACAGCTTCTTGTCACGCAATCTGGAAAACAATTACTCATAAAATTCTAAAACTTTCTAGTAAGGTAAACTAATGGGATAAAAGAAAAACAAGATTTATTCAATAACAAGACAGTCTAGCAGGAGTTCATATAAAGAATAAAATGGCCAGCTATGGTGGCGTAGGCCTATAACTCAAACACTTTAGAGACTGAGGCAGGAGGATCTCCATGAGTTCAAGGCCAGCCTGGGCTACGTAGTGAATTTAAAGCCAACCTGAACTGTATAGGGATACCCTGCCTTAAAAAAAGGAAAAAAAAAAAAAAAAAAAAAAAAAAAAAAAACCCAAACAATCAAAAAAAGAAATATAGACGTTCCTGCGATTACTAAAACATACACAGGTAGGGCTGGGGATTTAGCTCAGCAGCACAGCACCTGCCTGGCAAGCACATGGTCATGAGTTCAGTTCCCGGTACCGGAAAAAAAAAAAAAACATAAAACATATATAGGTACCTCTTAATCAGCCACTATACTGAAAATACAATTAGTACCACAAAAGTTTCAGTTTTCATTGTAACTGAAGAAGCAATTCTAGCCTGGCATGGTAGTCTACATTTGTAATCCCAACACTATGGGAAGCTGAGACAGGAGGATCCTAAGGTTAAGCTCAATGTGGACAATTTAGCAAGACCCTATCTCTAAAATTAAAAAGGGGTGGGGCTACAGGTCAGCATGAAAGGCCCTGGGTTTATAATATTGTCGTGGAGTTCCTGGACACACCCAACCGTCAATGTCTACTTGGGCTGACTTGGGGAGGCAGAAGACTGCTAACTGCAAAGAGCTGAAAAATCTTAAAGACAATGTTTTGTCAACTCCAGCAGAGATGGACCTTAATTTAAGAGTGAAAAAGGAAGCTCCTTAGGGGACAATCAGGTAAAAGTTAATTACTCAGCCAAACTGTCACCAGGCCTTGCTTGCCTGCCCTCTACTTAAAACAAATGTCTGTGCCCGGCAGAATGCTACGCCTTTGCTGCTCCTCACTAAACCTGGGGGTCTGAGTCAGCTCAGGGCTCCGTTTCAGTGGGTCCCGACCCTCAGAGATACTCGATCTCGCACACTTTTCACTCGTCTCTCTGTCGGGGTTTGCTGGCCCAAACCCTGTATATTGTGAAAAAGAAAAAAAAAAAAAAAAGCCATCCTTTGTTACAACCACGTTAAATGATCTTATAATTTTCCCACTATTTAAAAAGTATACAGACTAACAGCCATTGGTGGCAGATTTTCTTTTTGGAGGAGATTAAAGTAAAAGCTATTATCTTTGTGAGGGAAATAGGCTACACAAAGGTTTTCGTTGAAACCTCAGAAGTTAGTGATTCTTCCCAGCCACCCCCATGGTACTGAACGCTGACTGAACTCAGGGCCTGTGCAGATCACTGAGTTATATCCCCACTTATTTATTCATTCACTTGTTTTTTAGAGACAGAATCTCCCTAATGTATATAGTTTAGGCTGATCTCAAACTCGTAGTGAACCTCCTGTATCAGCCTCCTAAGTGCTGAGATTATAGCCATGCACCACTGTGCCCAGCAGAACTTTGTGACTTGAAGTTGTGGCAGGGTTTCACATTTATTAAAGGTAGGAAAAAAACCAGAAAAGGTAGAGGAAAGACAGGGTCTGCAGAGCGAGTTTGGGCCAAGTAAAAAGGAAGGGAAAGGGAGGGAAAATAAAAATATACCCTACGGTGTAGGGCGGGCTACCGTGAAGAGGCATGTTAGTCTGTGATTCTTGACATAAACATTTTTGATTGAGGAACCTTGCACAACCACAGCTCACTAGATAATGCTGGTTTTTCAGGACTATCAATCATTTCCAAGCTTATAGTTATTCTGAAGTACTTTTCCAATAGTGTCTCATACTTCTAAGAAAGAAGGAGTATACCTCACTTTCTTTTTCTGGATGTTTTTCAACCCACATTCTTGGGAGATAGGCATCACGCAAACCGATATGGAGAGAAAATCCATTGCTGTCTAAGGCGCTGCCTTCCACGGTGCTAATTACAGCTCTGCAGTCTGTGCACTACAAAGCAAACAACCATACAACACAGTAAATAATGGAGTGATACCATATCACCCATTTCACTTACCTATGAATTAGAAAAACTTTGTATATTTAAATAACTTCATTAAGAGTCAGAAACATAGTAACAAATTCCAAAATCATGAAATAATACTTTCAGACCTATGATCATTATTCATACAGTTCTCTCCTGAAATTCTAAGGCTGACTTACAGAGTCAAATTTAGGTAAACTAGAGACAGTCCAAAGTATGAATCTAAAGATTAACAATCTGTGTATTTAGTTACAGTTGTCGGGATGTGCACAGACCCTGGAATAGTAAAATGGAACATTCAACAGAAATGCTAGAATTATAACTTTTGTAAATATAAAACAATCTCAAAATGTAGATGACAAGCTTTGAAACAACGAAGACAGCATAGTAGACTGTGAAATCGTCTTTATCCCTTGATTTCTCACTAAAGGAAACTGAAGATTACTACTTGGAGATATTCAACCAAACAGCCCAGACTAGGAGTGCTGGTGTAACATCTGTGCAGGGCTGCTCCCCACAGGGGTGAGGGGAAGCTAGCACCCTGTGACACGGACCCGTGCCATCCCCACCAAAACCACATAGCTGCAAACTAACCTGCTGTGTCCACAGAGAGTGTCCCGACACGTTTGGGGGAAGCCTCTGTGACACAAAACATGGGACCAACAAACGAAATGCCAAAGGGGGAAAGAGAAGAGACACAGATAACAGGGGAAAAAATATACTTAAAGTGTTCCCAAACCAGGCATTGTGGCACACACCTGTAATCCCAGCGTCTGAGAGGCTGGAACTCCAATAAACACAACACAGGAGACAGCCAGGTGCGGTGCTGCATGCTGGGTAACCCTGCTACTTTGGGATGCCTAGGAGGACAGTCCCAAGTTCGAGTCTAGCGCGTATAGTTTAGTGAGACCCAGGCTCAAAAATAAGAAAAATAAAAACAGAACTGAGACTAGAGCTCAGTGCCAAGGCCCTGGATTTAATCCCTAGTATCTATATGAGGTGGGGGACCACCACAAGAGAACTGAAGTAAAAATTTCAGCAGAATAGTTGGAATACAAAATTGAAGAAAATCACTAAGAAACAAGAACAAAAAGACAATAAAATGAGCAACAGGAGGGAGAACTTAAGACATGGGTCTTGCTCCAGGGTGTACTTATTAGAAGGTATTGCAGGAAAGTAAGAGAGGAGCAAGTCACTTGTTTGAGTGACTGACTGACTGACTGCTGGGGCCGGGCCGGGAGTGCAGCTCAGCAGCGGTGCCCTTGTCTAGCATGTGCAAGATCGTAGTTTCAACTCCCACCATCAAAAGACAAAGCAACAGAAATAAGTAAGACCAGTTTCACTGTGCTGCCCTCAGATTCCTGAGCTCTACCTCAGCTTGGCAAACAGCTGGGACTACAGGTGCATACCAGTGTGCCCAGCTGGCACAATTTATTTTTAAAAAAATATAATAAAATTCCCAAGAAGTAATGGCCATGAGTTATACACAATGAATAAATACCACATTATTAAGAAATTTCAGAATCCCAGGAATTAAGAGAAGATATGAAACTCTTCTATAATTTTAAAAATTAAAACAAATCACACACAAAGAATAAGGGAAATAAAATATCCCTGCACTTCTAAAAAGTAATCCTGGAAGCTAGGGAATAATGCCTTCAGGATTCCAGGAAAAGGAGATTTCCAACCCAGGACTCCACACCTCCCTAAAGGGTCAAGTGTGCACAGAAAATGCAGAAATTCCCAGATACTACCACACACACACACACACCCAGGAAGCTGGTGGAGGGTGTGCTGCCCTGAGGAGAGAACACAAGGAAAAGGACACACAGGGCTGGAGGCACAGCTCAGGGCAGAGCACTTGTCTAGCTTGTATGAGGACTGGGTTCAATCCTTAGCATTGACAAGAAAAAAAGGGGGATGTTAAAGATAAAAGGCTCCCCTAATGAGAATACTAAAGGGAGGCTGGAGCGGGAGCAGGAGCAGCAGCAGAGAGGAAAGGAGGTTATAGAGAAAATAAAGCAAATGGATCATCTGTGGCATTCACCACAAATATGAAAATAGTACTGAAGGGAATTTTACTGATGTATTAGAATACAAGAGAAGAAATGGGATGGAACTCAAGCAAATGAAAATGGTAACTTTGCCTCAGCCGCCTGAGTGGCTGGGATTATGGGCAGGTGCATCATGCTCAACTTCCATTTTTTGATACAATAAAATTAACGCTAAAGTAAGAGCTCTTAAGAAATCAAAGACTCACTCACCTTTTGTTTCAATGTATGTGTATCACTGGAAATGAAGTCAATCACGTATGGCATCTCAATAGACACAGTCAAGGAGAAGCTACCAAAAATCGAGAGAAAATTGTCTTAGTCTAATACCTTCACTATTCTACCTGTAGTTGTTTCAAAAAAATTTTCTGGCAGTGCTGGAGAACAAACCCAGGGCCTCACGATGTTAGGCAAGCACTCTCCCAGGGAACTACAACCCAGTCCTTCAAATAATTTGAAATGAAAATTCAAACCACAAAACTAACATCCACTGGATGAGTGATATGTTTATATTTCAGGTACTAACCTTTGCTCTGTTCCTATTTCCTTTATACAGATCTTCTCTACAGCATCCTGTTAAGACAAAAATGTGTGTATAGCAGCGTATTTGCTATGCTTCACAGTAAGCTCTAAACTGGAGGTGACCTCAGCAAAGTAGCAGCCAACAGCAGCACAAGACGGATGGTCTCACCTACAGTGAAACACAGTGCCTTTGCTCATGACATGACAGGAACTTACAGCCACAACTCACACCAGGATCGTTCCTGACCATTCTGGTAGAGATTTTCAATTCCACCTGTCTCTCTTCTATGTGTGCACACAGAGAGGAGTCTGGAGGATATATACCTAAGTATAAACTAGTAGTTATCTCTGGGTGATAAGATTAAATATGGTTTTTAAATTTTCCCTTTTTGGTTTATTTTCACTCTCTGTACTTCTCTAATTCTTTGAGATGAACTCATACAGTACAGATACAAAACTATCTTATGTGACTGGAAAAAAAACTATTATGTTCATTGAGCGTATCTGTTTGATTTTATAAACACTGCATGTATCTAAGTGCACAAATCAATGATTGACTTTCCACTGAGAAGACTGTTCTAGACATTTTTCGTCTTTCCTTTGGTGTTCTTTTTGCAGTGATGGAGATCAAATGCTGGGGTCTCCCACAAGCTGGGCAAATGCTCTACCATTAAGCTGTACCCTAAACACCATTTAAATCTTAAGCACACAAACCTGAAGGTTTTTTTTGGTTTTTTTTTTGTTTTTTTCCGGTACCGGGAATCGAACTCACAACCTTGTGCTTGCCAGGCAGGCACTGTGCCGCTGAGCAAAATCCCCAGCCCCACGAACCTGAAGGTTTTCATTTAAAGCCTTCTCTTGTTGCCAGGGTGCCACTGTAGCAGGCATGAAGAAGACAGCAACAGGGCCTCGAATGCTGAGTTCTGTGATGTAGGTAATTTTCATCAGAACCTTGGCTTGAGGGGGCAAGTTTCCAACACTTACAGTAAAGACATCCTGAAACACAAACGTATGACTGAGCATGCAGTTCAAAAGCTCTGGCAGCTGATACCTCCTGTTTTATAAGAGCCTTGAATTACAACCTCTCAAGTTCTTCCCCCAAAATGATAATAGCACCTAGAAGACACATTGACGGTGCTCGAGGAGAACATTCACCAGTGACGGGTCAGAGCAGAGTCTGTGGGAGGACAGCAGGGGTGGTCTTTGGTGGCTGGGTCACTCAATGTACTCCTCCTGTGGTCACGCACCCGAGTGCCCTGCTACACAGAGGCCTCAGGAGCCCTCTGCACAGCGGCCCACAGCTTCGCCAACCTCCAGGGGTCCAGTAGCTGAAGAATGAGACTGGCTTCCCCAAGCTCATTCTTCATTTAATTTTCTCGCCTGTAGTAAACTTTTAATTTTATTTTGTCTTTGAGTGGGGTACTGATAATCATCACAGAAGGTGGAAACCTCACGACTGGCAAAGGTAGAAAAAAGAGAAGGTAGACAAACATATTTCTGATACCTACACAGACTCTCTCAACACCTGCAATGATATCTGCTATTTCATACTATTAGGAAAATCTAGTATATTTATCTCAGGATACAGATCATTAATGATTAATGTAGGCTTAAGGTTTAAATGATTACTTTTGACATCAAGGATATCCATTGCCTGATGGAAATAAACAAGAGTGCAAATGCTATTTTTATTTGTTTATTTGTTATGGTACTGGGGATTGAACCCAGGGCTATATCCTCAGTCCTTTTTATTTTTACTCTAAAATATGGTCTAAGTTCCCCAGCCTAGCTTTGAACTTGTGATTTTCCTGCATAACTCTCCCAAGTGGCCAGACTTGTAGGTGTGTACCACCATGACTGGCTCTGAAGGGACAATTATTACAGTCAATAGTGTAAGCCTTTAAAGAATGTGTATATGTAAAAGCCAGGGTTCGTCTGACAGGCTATCACTTAAGGGTATTGGTGCATTTCTAGGTAGAATAAAGGTAGCTGCAAGATGACGCCACTTTTGTTATAATGCACTGAATAATCCATAATGTTAATAACTGTCTTGAACCCATCAACCAAATGAACTGAATTCCAGAGTGACGAGCCCCTCTGAGGACAGATGGCAATGTAGATACTCTGTGAATTCCTACAGGGTGAAAGTGGGCAAGCTTATTGGTTTAGAATAACTGGAAACTTCCAACCCACGAAGAACTTACATATTCTCATAAGCTTTTCTCCACACTCTTCTTTCCACTGGGTCCACCAGAAGGAGTAGGGGAGTGAGTCCAGGGACGGCACTCACCATAGGAGTACCACGGGGCAGGTGGCTGGCAGCTGCTGGGGGGCAGGCATGGCACACCACAGACTTTCCTGGATCCCTTTGCCATATGAAGCAAAGCCTTACATGGCTTGAGAACAGTAAATTCCTTCCCTTCCCACCCAGTGCAGGAGGGGCAGAAGCAATTCAGGGAGCAGAAACCTTTCTTACTCCAGCGAGCAGGTTACACTCCACTGCTTCAGGACAGAAGCACGGGGTACCTCACCACGGAAGAAGTGCATAAGCCCTCCTGGGCCCAGGACGCTATAGTACGACACCGGGAGAAAGGCGGGAAGCTGTCCACCAACAACTCACAACAGACACAGACAGAATCTGGCTGCTGCTGAGGAGGGGAATAGGCCGGGTGTGGCTCCACATACTGACAGCCTGGGGACAATCAAAGTTCCAGATTTGTTCCTAGTGAACGTGGACTGCTTTCCAATCAGTGTGAGGGCAAACAATTCCAAGGTCAGGGCCTGTGTGTATACATTTATGTATGTGTATTTATGTGGGTCTGGAAAACCTTTTTTACACTTGGCAATATTCTATATGTAATATATGTGAATATGTGCTATGTATTTTATTTGTTTCCAATTATAAGATTAACATATATACAATATACATATATAATATATAGTAATGTAATAAACTATGATATCTACATAGTAGAATAATATGCTACGTTAACATTATTGCATAGTATGAGGACACTGTAGTCACTAAATGGGAAACACTCTGGAAGACCTGATGACACAGTTTTGTAATGGTGCCAAACAAACTTTACATGCAGGTAGTAAACATTCTTCAGGGAGACCACCTTCCTGTGAACCTTATTTCTCAGTAAAGATGTTAGCATCATAGTGAAAATAGCCATGCTCCCAATTGTTGTACAGATTTAATGTAATCCCAATCAAAATACCATTAGCATATGTCTTGGTTACTTTTCTCTCGTTGCTGAGACAAAATACCTGATGCCCAGAATTAAGGAAGGAAAGGTTTATTTAGCTCACAGTCTGTGGAGGTTTCAGTCCATACTCAGCTGGCTCTACCACAGAGTGGCAACGGCAAAGGGCAACAGTTCATGGCAGCAGAAAACAGCAAAAGCAGCAAGAGCAAAAAAGGGGAGAGGAACAGGCTTCCTTTCCCTTCTTATACTGTATGCTGGGTACCTGCCCACGCCCACACCATCTCTGTGTGCTCCTCTTGCACAGGCTCAGGATGCAGAACTGCTGAGTCACTTAGCCAAACCGCTCAAGTTGACACAATGTATCAACCACAACAGCATACTTTGGGGAACTAGAGAAATATTCCTAAAATTCATTTGAAAATAGATATTCCTAAAATTCATTTGAAAATAGAAGAGACCGGGGCTGGAGATTTAGCTCAGCGGCAAAAGTGCCTGCCTGGCAAGCGCAAGGTCGTGAGTTCGGTTCCCGGTACCGGAGAAAAACCAAAAAAAGAAAATAGAAGAGACCTAGAAGAGCAAAGTCAACCCTGGCCAACAAAAGTAAGGCAGAAATACTGAAAACATAGGTGTAGGTAGGGACTTCATGAATAAAAGCCAGACTATAAAGGAAATATTACAAAGAATCAACAAATGGGATCTCACCTTATTAAAAGCTTTTGCATAACGAAAGAAATCACCAACAAAATGAAAACACAACCCACAGAGTGGGAAAAAATTTTAGTCAATCGTCGCTCAGACAAAGGACTTATATCTAGAACATATAAAGAACTGAAAAGAATCGGACTTCCCCAAACTTAAAGACCCAATCCAATGTGCATCTGAAATGAATACTCACTTGCCAGATGAAGAAATACAAATGCCAAATAAATATATGAAAAATGTTCAAAATCACTATTAGAGAGATGAATTAAAACAATGCTGAGATTCTCACTCCAGAAAGTGAAACAATGCCATTTTCACTCCAGAAAGAATGGCTATCATCGAGAGATCAACCAATAACAAATGCTGGAGGGGCTGAGGGGAAAAAGGAACTCTTCTCCACTGCTGGTAGGAATGCAGACTGGTGCAACCACTGTGGAGATTCCTCAAAAAACTAGGATTAGAGGTTACATTTGACCCAGCTAGTCCCCTTCTGGGTATCTTCCCAGAATTAAAAACATCATATCACAGTGATATATGTGCACCCATGTTTACAGCAGCACAGTTTGTCATAGCTAAATCTTGGAAACAACCCAAATGCCCATCAACCAAGAAATGGATAAAAAAAGATACAGTCCTTTTATACAATGGAATACTACTCAGCCATAAAGAAGGATAAACTTGGGACCTTTATAGGTAAATGGATGCAACTTGAGACCATACTCACAAGTGAAATAAATCACTCACATGTGTAAACACTGAATTGTCTCCTTGGTGTGAGAAACCAAGAGAGTTGACAGGGGATTTAGCTCAGGAGCATAGCACCTGCCTGGCAAGCATGAGGTCCTGAGTTTTAGTCCCAGTACAAAAAACAAAAACTACACTAGAAACTGAAAGAGTAAATAAAGTCCAAAATGTACAATGGATATTGTGAAATGAGAGGATAATATTCAAAAGAAAGGAGAAACTAGGGTTGGGGAAAGAGGAATGGGAGGAAGGAAAAAGGAAAAAAATACAAGGAAATTATACTACTAGCTTCTCTTCGTTCACTGAAAAGAAAGATTTGCACTAATATTGTTTGGAGAATTTTTTATGCCAAATTTTGAACTCTGAGCAACTACTCTGAAGATAACAATATGCAGTGTATTAACTATTGTTATTCTTCTATTATTTTGTTTTATTTTTTTCCTTTAAAAAAAAGATGTTAGCATCAAGGAGGAACCACGTTGAGCGTGTGTTTAAGTTAGGTGGTGGTCTCTCAGATGAACCCAGGCTCTTATACACGCACTCTGATGAGCGACTAGCATTGTTAACTATTTAATAATTACTTCTGTATTGATTATTTATATTGTAAATGAGTATCTTAGATGTCAAAAGTAACTTAACCCTTAAACTTCTATCCATCTTTAGTGTGACTCTTATCAAAACATTGCATCTTCACAACCCTGAAGCAACATGTCCGCCTCAGTGGTGACATCTGCAGCGTAAGGCTGCATCTGCAAAAACAACCAAAACACCTGGAGATGTGGTTTAGACACTGACTGCACATATTTTGCACGTGCCAGAGTCACATCTAAACGTGTTAGATCAAGAAAAGAAATCTAAGTAGGGCGTGGTGGCGTACGCCTGTAATTCTGGCACTTGGAAGGCTGAGACATGAGGATCACTGCAAGTTTGAGGCCTGGGCTACATAGTGAGTTCAAGGCCACCCTGGACTACACAGGGAGACCCTGTATCAAAAAATATAATCATAAAATAAAATTTAAAAGTACATAAAAGAAATCCAACAGATGTGGTTTCCCCTTTAGACCGGTATCAAAGTCCGTGAGCAGAAAACAAAGAAACCGGATCTTTCTAAGGACCATCTCCCTGGGTTATGACTGGTGAGAACCAGCTAGGTTAACAGTGAGCTTAGTTTGGGGAAAATATAAATGTTACATTCTTTTTTTTTGGTGCTTTAAAAAATTTATCTAACTGAACTGGACTTCCATTTACTTAACTGCAGTGACTTCCATTTATTTTGATGTATCTTTTCCCCATGGTGATGTACAGGCTCTTCAAGCCAATATAAATATTTCATAAATATTTGGCCATTGGGTTTATACCTACACAATACCTCAGCATATCTTTCTGCAAGAAAAACACTGAAGAGTAAAGACCCGACAATTAACTAGGTAGAATGAAAATCTGCTCCAAGTATTTGTTTCTGAGGTAAAGGCTCCATATACCTGTTCAATGAAGAAAACCATCCTTTCAACACAGGGCGATTTTTTATGTTTAAGTAGGGCCTAGAACACTCAGCTGCCAACTAGGTGCTGAATGGCAGAGCTACATGCCCAGCTTATGCCATGGATTTATAGGGAACAGGTTCCAGCAACTCAGGCCTCTTCCCATCAGTTCTCACAAAGTGCGCTTCTTTGGGCGGGGCAGGCTGGTGCTTCCTTTGAACACAGGTACCTTTCTCTTTGGCTTCCTTCTTTTTCTGCTCATTTTCCTTAACACATTTCAGGAAGCTACCTTGACTCTTTGCGTGTTTAATGTGCTCAATATGCACATTAATCCTCTTGGCAAGTATCTTGCCCTTACCTTGCTGGTTTACAACAACGCCAGCAGCGTGCTGGCTAACAGTGTATAGATTCTTCCTATTTTGCCATGGTAATATTTGTGTGGCATTCCTTTTTGCACAGTACCCATTCCCTTGATGTCTACAATATCACCCTTTCACATGCATGTATGAGGCCAAAGAACAACCCCATGTTTTCTAAAAGACCTAAGGAACATACACCACGATCCCACTCTCTTTCCCTTTGTATTCATCATTTCAGCAAATTACTGGAAGATGGTGGTTCCAGCTGAAAGGCAACATGTTACATTCTTTTACCAGAATATAAAAATCATGTACTTCAAATGTGTTCTTTTTGCTATTAATTCTGGGAAACTCAGTTCCCAGTGACAGAAGAGTTTCTTGTGTTTTTTGGGTAGTACTGATATTGTCCCCTCCTTTCTTTAGACAGGATGAATGGGTCTGATTAGCTTGGCATCCCAAGATAAGGGATCTTGCAAGCTCAGCATTGTGTAAATTACCCTGGTGTCTAAGGTGAGTTTCATATCACTCCCTCTCCACGAGTACATACCGGCGCATCCTGGTCCATCAGATATGCACCATGGCCTTGGCTGATGGCTGCGCGATATTGTTGTCGGGCTTCTTCCTTCTCCTTAATCTGGAAGGCATTTTTAAAAAAAACAACCATTATGCTGGGTGTAGTGGTACACACTGTAATTCTAGCACTCGAGAAGGTAAGGCAGGAGGACTGCCCTGAGTTTGAGGCCAGCCTGGGTTACATAAGCAAGTTCAAGGCCAGCCTGTACTACATAGCAAGAGCCTGTCCCAAAAAGCAAAATAAAACAACAACAAAAAAAAAAAGGACCCATTATAGTGAGAGTGACTCACAACAGTGAGTTGCTAGGCAAAACCTTGAGGCAACTGTAATATAGAAAAATGGACAGACAGCTGTGGTACTGCAGTGAAGAAGACATGAAAATGGTAAGCTGAGGGCAAACGGGAAGAAACAGGTGGGAGTGGGGCTGGTGGCACACGGCTGTGACGCCAGCATCCTGAGTGTGAGGAAAGAGGATCGCAAGTTCACACTCTGCCTGGGAAATCTGGTAACACAGTGAGACTGTCTCAAAATTAAAAATAGGAAAGAACTGGGGATGTAGCTCAGTGCAAAGACCCTGACTCAATCCCCTGTACTGCACATGAGAGAAAAGGAAAGGAAAAAAGGCAAAGAATCTGACAGCTGACTCTTCACTTCACTGCATTTTGTAATGCATTTTTCTACCCATGATTTGAGCTGTGTGTAAAACTAGCACCTGTGCATTAACAAATTCCACTTATACAAGCCTATTTTTTGGGAGAAAAAAATCAGTATTAGTTATATACTTTTTGAGGCCCCATAAAATTGCAATGTATCTTTGTCCTGTCTATGGGGCACTGTGCCGTGCTGCTTCAGAACTACTCTGTCTGACTTCAATACTGCACAAGACAAAGGACCTACTGATCCCATTACAATCTCAGACTTTAATAGGGAAAGTTACATTAATGCTTTTTTGAAAACAGAAAACTAAGTCTTAAGATGAATGAAAACATGTAATAAGATCATCAAAATGTATTTGTCTGATAAAAATTTGAACTAGAGAAGGACAAATAAGTAGAAATCTCTGCAAATTAGGATTAAAGTATTTCAGAGACATCTAGCCCTGATAGTGCACACCTATAATCCCGACACTCTGGGAGGCTGAGGTAGGAAGGTTGCAAGTTTGAGCCCAGGCAACATATTGACTTAGTGAGATCTTATCACAATAAATAAAGAGGACAAAGACCCTGGGTTCAATCCTCAGTAACACACACACACACACACACACACACACACACACATCAGAATCAGTAGTTGAAAAAACCTGGAACTTCATAGTAAACAATAAAAAAGTTTATTATAAATTATACGTTATAACGGCAAGCATGGGCTAGTCCTCAAACAAAGAATGAATCAATTTTCATTCCTTTCTACTCTCCCTTGATCTCTCTCTTTCTGGCTTTCTTTCCAGTGCTGGGAATTGAATTTAGGACCTCAAACATTCTACCACTGAGCTACATCCACAGTGCAACCAGTTCTTTGGTACAACTTTTCTTGGAGAATTACAGTAACAGCCTCCACTTCAGCTGGACTTCTACCGCAAGGTACAGAGGAGTCATTTTTGCAAAAATATATCAGGGCTCCATCAATTTTCAACTTGACTTCTCTTAAACTTTTGATATTGAAATTTCTTTTTAAAAAATTGCCTAAGCAAAGAATTTTCAAGATAATGATGATGAAAACTGGACAGGTAGGGAGAGAAGCCAGCTAATCAGGAAGGGATGTTTACGTAGAGGTCAACAGTGGGAGGTGGTTCTTTGAAGGAATGTAATATTTTTAAAGGTTGCTGCTCAGCTTGAGAGCCACCGCGACCCTGACGGCAGAGATCCCGCCCCTCACCTTGCCCACTATGTGCCTCCCGTTGATGAACGCCTCAAAGCCGCATACAGCTGCCTTGTCATCCAGGGGAAAGACGTACTTCGCCTCAATGGGCACGCAACTTTGATTCGTGTAGGTCTGAAACACTACGACCTGAAGAACAACAAAAAAAGAATCCACAAACTTAAATAAACCACATGGAACAATCTTTGCAGACAAAATCTGAAAATATACCTTCTATATACATTATACATGTTCACTTTAGATATCTTGAATTTTTTCTCTTTTATTTTGTACTTTGTATGTACTGAGCTTTTCACATAAGAGAAATCATTAAATATTTATGTTTCTGTGTCTGTTACTTCACAACATTACAGTCTCAAGGTGCATCCATTTTCCTACAAACGACTCAAGGTCATCCTTCTTTATGGCAGGACAGAACTCCATTGTATGAGTCCTTGAATTTTTATCATGTCCCTCAAATTTCTACCTCTCACTTCAGAGGCTAATGCACTCTAACATTCCAAAGAGTCCCCACCAGGTGACAAAATGCCAGTGACAAATACATTCAGGTGTTCACACACACATGCCTAGGGCACAAGTGTGTGCCCTACTTATGATCTAGTAGAGGCAACATAGCTCCTAATAAGATGGCTGGGGAAAGAGCCCTTTCCATGTTGTGGACTTTTTATTTGGTGGTGGTGGTGGTTGTAGTGGGGATTGTGCCCAGAACCTGGGGTGTGCCAACCTGAGCTGTATCCCCAGTCGTCGTCTCCTTTCCTTATTTTTATACTGAGATGATGTCTTGTTAAGTTTCCCATGGCAGCCTCAAACTTGTGACTCTCCTGCTTCAGTCTTCCACATTGCTGGGCTTACATCTGTACTAACACTTATGAACTAGTTTTTCCTTGCCATATTATTTTCTAAACAAACATTGCAATGTGCATATTTGATTTTTAGTTGATATAACTGCAATCAAATTCTCATTTATGACTTATATCCAACTAGTCAGCCATCATAAAAGCATAGAAAGCATACCTGGGCTACAAAGTCTATTATTTTCCCCTTGATGTGAACACCCTCAAGAGGAACCAAGTTTCCAGAAGCATCCTGAAGGCCGGCCTTGACATTGGAAGGCTTGAGGTCTGGTATCTGGTAATCTGCATATTACAAGCATCAGTGTTAGCCTTTAAAACCATCCCTGCCCTATTGATTTTTGTTATCTTGACCTTTATTCCTGCTCTATGCCTGCATATATTACATTTTGGGAAAAAATGAACAAGCGACGTATTATTATTTTCAATAGCTAATTCTGAAAAGTGAATAGCTCTACTTGAGAAAAAGGGGAGCATCCTCAAAGCACTTGTGCCTTTTTCATTTTTAAATTGTACTCATTTATTTTGCAGTACTGGGGACTAAACACAGGACTTGATAATGTTAAGTCCTCCACCATGGGTCTCTACTCCTGCCTCACTCTGCCTTTTCTAAACAAGAGACTTTGAAGTGTCATTTCAAAAATATGGAGTGATGCTATTCCTCAAAAGATTTACACTTCAGCATTCACACACATACACAGCGGCTTAGAATATCTCAATAAGCACAGCTAAGACACAAACCGAGCTACCTGCATCCCCTTGCCATGCTGAAATTGTCAGTCACCAGTCACAGTTATCTACTGTGCCACAGAAGCATTCTAGAGCAATACGAAACTATCTAGATTTTTCACTCCAAGAAGACTAAATCAAACTCTACCACTGCACCATATACCAACCAGTACAAAAATCAGATATGGAGATATCTGTATCTATATACCTATATCATCTACATCTCCAGGCTTGTTGCATATTTCATTTAATGAGAAAAAAATCTGAGTCACCCACTTGAACATGCATGTGTGATACTGGGAACTGAACCCAAGGACCTTGCACTGAGTTATATCCCCAGCCCTTTTTATCTTTTTATTTTGGGAGAAAATCTCATTAAGTCACTAAGTCACTAAGTTGTCCACGCTAGGTTCGCACTTTTGTTTCTCCTGCTGCAGCCTCCCATTGCTGAAATTACAGGGATGCCGTACGAAGCCCAGCTAATACATGCACTTCTGATTAAAAAAAGTTTTTTAATGGGTATATAACTCAGTCACAGAGTGCCTGCCTAGCATATATGCAAGCCGTGCATCCAATCCCTGGCACTAAATAAGTAAATAAATACATAATGTAATCACAGACAAAATGGGGAAAGGGATACGGATAGGGATGGGGGCGGGGGCGGGCGCAGGGGCGGCGACTGGGATGGGGATGGGACAGGTTCATTTGGTTTGGTTTGGAGACAGGATTTGGCTGTGTTACCCAGGCTGATCTTGAATTCCTGGGCTCAAACGATTCTCCTACCTCAGCCTCCCGAGCAGCTGGGACTATTAGCACACATCACCACAGCCAGTCTGTTAACATGCTTTTCAGTGCTATTAAGTAGTACTATAATAGCTTGGGCTCATGAATTTCTGAGAAGCTCTCACGCTCTTATGTAACTGTATTTCTAAGGGTACATAAGGGGCTCATTACAGTCCATGTTGGACTGTCACTCTTCCTCTTCACCCTTACAGCACACAGGTACCATTCTCATTCCTATCTGAGGGAAGCTGGAGTGCAGACAGGTTATAAGATTTGTCCAAAACAAATTTATCCATTTGCATAGCCTATTAAGCAGTAGAGCGGACACTTAAATCAAGTATCCTGACTCTAAAGCTCTCTTCTTTCTATTCTGTTCATCTCAATTGTACTTTTTGCACTTTTGGCATCTTAAAATTGTTCCACAGGTGCTGTGGCTTAGAAGTGGTTCGGCCCCCAAAGGTTCATGTGCTGGAAGCTTGGTCCCCAGTGCAGTGATGTGTGGGGCAGTGGGGCCTTTAAGAGGAGGAGTTTGCCTGGAGGACCCTCCCTCCCTCTACCTTGCCCTCCATCTGCCAGAATCTCTAGGCTACACATTCCTCTTTTCAATAACATACCTGGCCTCAGTTATTTCATTATAGTAACAAAAGACAGACAACTACAGCAGACTTTCATATTGGTTATTCCTGAGGGGAACACACTCAATTTAGGGATATTAATGACAGGACATGGAAGTTTGAGATCACCCAACCTTTCTCAAGCAACCTGGTTTTTATGTGTATGAAATAAAAAAGAAAATGACATATTTATGTGTGAGATTATAGATATTATCAGACATGAATATAAATTCCACTGAAAATGTTTCACTTCTATAAATATTATCACCAAAATATCCAGCATTTCAGAAAACTGTCTTACTTTCAACCTTTGAGGTATCTGAAGACTCAGGAATGTATTCCTCTAATTTACTATTATCATGAGGGTGAAAGTCCTTTATTTGATCTCCAGGCATGCAAAATTTAATAATATACTTCACTTTAATCTGATTGGTTTTATATACAGCAAATTCATCATCCTAGAACAAATAGAAATTAACAGATGGTAAAAACAACAACAGACCTTCATAAGTAAATGATCTCAAAAAAGCAGAATTTTCACATTTGCTAACCTAGAAAGCTCTGAATCCAGGCAGTAGATATACAATAATAATTTAAGTAAAAGCATAACTAATAAAAATAGGCTGTTCTTTGGGCATTCAGATCTTTCTTTGCCTGTTTTTCTTTTTTAACCTGTCTGTTTTTCTGTTTGTAATACTGAGGACTAAACCCAAGGCCTTAATCATGCCAGGCAAGGCAAGTGCTCTTCCACTGAACTACACCCCCAGCCCTGCCTATTTCTTGACATAAAAATACCTCAAAGTCTGTAGGGACAGAGGCTGTTGCTGAAACTCCATGTACACTGTCATAGCCCAGAGGTGCTGCAGTTAAGGAGAAATCCTTCTTGAATAAGTCCACACACCTTCCGAGGGCCACATCACAGATAACCAGGAGTCTGGAACCATCTGTTTCTCCTGGGTGTGAGTATTTAATGCTTGTACTGCATGTGATAGGAAATAAACACATATTCAGAACTTACCGGTACATGTCAACATGTTATTACATAAACAGAAAACACAGGTTGAATATATCTGATCCAGAAATCTGAATCCAAGATCTGAAACGCTCCAAAACATTTTTGAGTATCAACAGGATGACACAAATGTAAAATTCCATACCTTAATCTCATCTGATGAGTTGTCATCAAAATGCAGGTACACTAAAAATAGTGTATAAAACCACCTTTAGGCTAGGTGCAGAAAGTGTATAGAAAACATAAATGGATTTCATGTTTAGACCCCCAAGATAGCTCATTATAGAAACACAAATATTCCCAGATCTGAAAACAATCCAAAAGTTCAACATATTTTTTTCTGGTTCCAAGCATTTCAGGTAAGGCATATACAACCTACAATGCTGGAAGGAAAAAAAAAAAAAAGCTCTCCTAGTAAACCATTCTAAATATTATTGTTACTGAAATATCTCCAAATATTCAAGTTAGAAGCTCACTATGGACTTCACTGATTAAATTGTTTGTAGTGCTAGGGATTGAACCCAGGGCCTTACATATGGTAGGCAAGCCCTCTACCATGGAGAAACACACTCAGTCACATTTAAAAGTTGTAATACGAAACTGAGTGTGGTGGCATACGCCTGTAACCCCAGCCCTCAAGCAGGAGGATTACAGGTTTGAGCCAGCGTGGGCAATTTAGCATTTTAGTGAGACACTGCTTCAAAATAAAAACCCAAAAGGGCTGGTTATGCAGCTCCTTACAAAGGCCCTGGGTTCAATCCCATAACACAAAATATTTTTATATAACAAATGCATATATTGTTCTTTCTTATGCGGTGCTCAATGCGCTTTGTTCCTATGAAGAAATGAGTTGTATTGCTCCCCCAAATCTGTTAGCTACTAAAACATACATGCTCTGTTCTCGTAAATGACAGAGAAAAATAGTCTACCTTATTAGTCTGGGAGATTATACTGAATTTTCTGCATTACAGTTCAGAAAGCACAGTAAGTACCAAGCGAGTAAGAACTGCTCAAAGGGAAAGACAGCCATTGTATTCTCACAATGCCTCTTAAATCCAAATGTAGAAATAAAAATTTCAGCCAGGTGTGGTGGTGCACACCTGCAATCCCGGCATGTAGGAAGCTGAGGCAGGAGGACTGCGGCAAATCTGAAGCCAGCTTGGGCTATATAGTTCAAGGCTAGCCTGAACTATATAGTGAGCCTCTCTCAAAAGAAACCAATAGTGCCAGGCGTGGTGGCACACATCTGTAATCCCAGCACTCAGAAGGCTGAGGCAGGAGGATCATTGTGAGTTCAAGACCACCCTGGGCTACAAAGTGAGCTCAAGGCCAGTCTGAACTGCATAGCGAAACCCTGTCTCAAACCTCCCCTCTCAAAAAAAACCCAATAAAGTAATTACCTAATTTTAACCAATAAATTAATTAATTAAATTGACTGCATCTAGGGTATAGGAGCATTAGACATCTCTCTTCTCTTAGTTAATTTTAAAATGATCCCCAAACGAGAGACTCTGACTCCTTTCTTTGGGGATCAGCAGCTTTAATGAAATACACCTTGCTGTTTGGAGCACAGGTTAGGGGTACTTTGGGGGGGACCATTTTAGCAGCACACCTTTATATTTTTGAAGGTCACGTCCAAAATGTCGAGCCTCACCAGGGGGACCTTCCTTTGCTCCACACCCTAAGACTTGTATTTTTTAGAAAAAGAACCAGTTTCCCATTCCTTCTACACACTTCCTCCCTTCTGTGA
This sequence comes from Chinchilla lanigera, assembly GCF_000276665.1. Taxonomy (NCBI): domain Eukaryota; kingdom Metazoa; phylum Chordata; class Mammalia; order Rodentia; family Chinchillidae; genus Chinchilla; species Chinchilla lanigera. The sequence goes on along the minus strand of NW_004955425.1, from coordinate 20,986,170 downwards.
GCGCCTCTGTAACCTGCAAACACCCCGGAGTCCTCCCCACCAAACCCGACCTCGGCCCTCTCAACCTCACCTCCTTCCCCTCACCACTCCCTTCCCCTCACCACTCCCTTCCTTCCCCTCACCACTCCCTTCCTTCCCCTCACCACTCCCTTCCTTCCCCTCACCACTCCCTTCAGCCCAACACCGTCTCTTCTCACTGCTCAATCCACCACCATTTGCTCTGTTTGGATTTCTGCTTTTTAAACAAGTACAACCAACAGAAAACCGACTGCATCTAGAGGCTGGAGCATCAGACTTCTCTCTTCAGTTGTCCTCACTGAAGCCACCTGTGACAGTCCTTGAGGACTGCACTTTCCTCAGAATCACCTGAATATCCACAAAAATATGGCAGCATCTAAAAATTTCACCTTGTACTGTTTTGTACAGAGGAACATATAATCTAAATGTTTAAAGAATGATAACGAAACCAGCTACGTGGGCAAGTGCTTAGCTGAGCCTCCTCCCTGGGGCAGGAGCGGTGGGCTGCAGACGCCAGGATGCCGGCTCTGGAGAATGACTGCAAAGGTCCGGCTTGTCCTGCATCCCCTTTTTCTATTTGTTTTTTTGAGACAGAGTCTCGCTATGTAGTTCAGGCTGGAGTTGACCTCACAATGTAGGCTGGCTCAAACTCTTGGGGATCCTCCTGCCGCAGCCTCCTGAGTGTGGGGATCACAGGCATGCACCACCATGCCTGGCCTTGCATCCCGCTTTAGTGGTACCTGCTGAGGTGAGATCCCCTGTGCTTCCGTTTGGGATATGAGGAGAGTAAGAGGACTTACTTCAGGGCATTGTAAGCGTTGAGTGAGAAAGTATATGTAACAACTCTAAGGAAAGTATAATGACTAAGATGATTTCAAATATAATTTCCCAAAACATGCACCACAAAAGATGCTTCTGTGGTATTCTGAGAAAACTGGTTGCGTTTTATGATCTGTATCATGGGTGAAAAACCCCTTCACCAAAAAGAGATGGAAGAAAATATACAGCAGATTTAGTAGTGATTCCTGGGGGATGGCATGAGTAAGTGGTGCAAGAGACAGCATACTAACCCAAGCGAGTCACTGAAGTAAATACCACTCCCCAGATTTCCAACATCTGTCCTTTGCACTCCACGATCTTCAACTACTTTGGGTAAAAGCAACCCTCTGAAAAGAAGAGAGCATTATAAAGATCTGCCAGAAAAAGGAATCTATTTTAGGTTCATAATTCTAGTGGGACAGATGCTAATTTGGAAGCACAACACGCACAACATTTAGAATGTGTGTCAAAGTACAGCTGGCACTCTCTTCCTGTGGGTCCACTTCCAGAGTCAGCCAGAGGTTGGAAATACTTGGAAAAAGTTAACTTTGCCTCCACTGCACACATACAGACTTTTCGCTAGTCACTATTCCCTAAACAACATGGTATAACAGCTAGTCCTGTGACATTTTTACTGTATTATAAAATATAATATTATATAAAATAATTTTATTATTAAAAGGTGTTATAGGTCATCAAGACATAATTTAAGTATATCGGAGCAACTACATGGGTTATATGGAAAGATTACACCATCTTATACGAGACTCTCAAGAATGGGAAGATTTTGGTGAGAGGGTCCTAGAAACAACTTCGCAGGCATACCAGGGACTACTGCAGTCCCCCAGGAGGTCTGTGGGCCAAAGAAACATCAGCAGCCATGGCTTCTCATCATGGCCAGCTTTGCCTTCTCCAGGGGAGGCCCAGTGTAAGCCGCAGGTTGACTGCATCTGCCCCTTGGGACCTTGTGCAGGTTTCTGCTGGGCTTCTAGCTTTCAGAGGACGCTTCACAGTCCCAGTGAAACCACAGTTATTCCAGAAAGACAGGTAAAGGGAGACTTTAGCTTTTATGATATAAACATCTATTGTTAATTTGCTTTTGAGACAGTTTCATCATATCTTCCAGACTGGCCTTGACCTCTGTGAACTCATGACCTGCCTGTCCCAGCCTCCAGAGTGCTAGGACTGCAGGCGAGCGCCACCATGCCCGGCTGTGAACATCTACGGTTTGAATTTTATGTTAAGAGGTTTTTGTTTTTTAAGGTTCTTTATTTTTGCAGTAGTGGGAATTGAACTGAGGGTCTTAAGAAACATCCTCAGTTCTTATTTTAAATTTGAGCCAGGGCCTCACTAGTTTCTGGGTTTCTCAGTTTAGGTATAAACTTTCGATATTCCTGCTTCTCCCTCATAGAGTGCTGGGATTACAGGTGTGTGCCACCATGCCCAGTTTATGTATTTCTTAACTTGCTTCTGGCTTGTTTGCTTTGTTTTGCAGTGTGGGGATCAAACCCAGGGTCTCATGCATTCTAGGCAAGCTCTCTACCACTGAGCTATATCTCAGCCTTTAAGTTTCTTAAGTACTGGATTAAAGGATATAAAGGTACTCAAAACTCCCCCTTGCACCTGTGACTTCAGTTTTAGCCCTAATATATTACACTATTGAAAGCAAACAAAAAATTGGAATTGTGTGTAAATAAATAATTCACAGTATATGGGCACTAATTTTTAGACCTTTCAATTTAAGTGTTAGAATATCCCAAGGTTAGATACACACAGAAGAGTCATGAAATGACTCTCTTCATGCAACACAGACTCCAGGAAATAATCACATCTGTGTAACACACTTTTAAACAATTACAAATACTGGCCAGGCATGGTGGCACATGCCTATAATCCCAGCACTCTAGGACGCTGAGGCAGGAGGATTGCTGTGAGCACGGGCAACAAAATGAGCTCAAAGCAGTCTGAACTACATAATGAAACCCTGTTTCCAAAAAAAAAAAAAAAAAAAAAAAATGAAATGAAACCCTGTTTCAAAAAGACAAAAGAAAGTTAAAAAAATAACAAATACAGTCAAATGGGAATTTATTCTTTAATAATGACTTGAAGTATTTCACTACAAAAATTCTAATGGATTAAAATATAACACACCAATTTTTGGATATTGTAAGAGAATAAAATTGTTTTCTAAAACAAAGATGTAACTTAGATTACCTACTTAATGATAAAGTACATAATTTTCTCTAGAATATACTAAATTATCTGCTTTTAATTAAAAAGACCCATGTCCTTGGGATCAAAGACCTACATAGTTTTTCTTATTAGTACACATTTGCAGTAATACATTTTGCAATCATCTTGTGGAGTTGGTACATGTACAAAACACAGCTTCTTTTTTCTCTTTAATTCCCTGTCGTACCCATTCCCTCCTTCCTCCTCTAATTCCTCCTTTCCCCTTTTTTATTCTTGTTGATATTATTAACATTAGTTTATGTTTATAGCATATAATATCCACATTCACTGAGGTTATTGGACCTCGTTTATACTTTGCCTTGCTCAAGTGAGACACACTATACAGAACTTGCGTGTTGATTTATTTCACTCAATATCATATTTTCCACGTGCATCTGTTTTCCTATATCTCAAATTTGTCCTTCTTTATAGCTGAGCAGTATTCCACTACATATAGGCACCACATTTCCTCTACTGAATCATCCATTGAGAGGCTGCTTCAGGGATTTAGCTACTATGAACTGTGCTGCTATAAACTCTGCTATACAGGTATCACTGTAGCATAATGTCTTAAACTCATTGGGGAAGATACGTAGAAGGGGGATAGCTGGGGCATATGGAATTTTTAATTTTAATTCTTTGAGAAGTCTGCATACGGATTTTCATAATGGTTGTACTAGTTTACATTTCCCACCAACAATCTAGGTGAGTTCCTTTTTTACCACAGGCAAATTAGTATTTGTTATATGATCTATATAGTTTGGGAAAAAGGAGGAAAGAAAGGCAGCTCACACTTGTGAGCCTAAAAATTTAGAAAGCTAAAGAGTCCACATGCTTACCGGGACAAGATTCCTACAATGTTTCGTACAGGAGATCCGTGCAACAAGGACCTCACATTGCCAAGTTTGCTCAAAAACTCTGTGGCTTCATTCACTCTGCCAATGCTAAATATCTGCAAGATGTCTACTGAAGTTTCACTGTAAGAATTAGAAGCAAAACCTTGAGATTGCATAATCAGAAGCAAAACAAAAAAATCAGAATTTAATATGAAATTCCAAAAACCTCAAATGTTCATTGTCTGGGAACCAATTCAATGAATCACAATAAAATGTTTCTTAGCAATGCTACATAGACGTTAAAAAAAAAATCACAGTATTATAAAACATAAGGATCAGACATAAAATTTACTATAAAATATATTTTTTCTGTTTTTTTTTTCCCCTGTACCAAGAATTGAACTCACGACCTTGCGCTTGCCAGGCAGGCACTGTGCCGCTGAGCTAAATCCCCAGCCCCATATTTTTTCTCTGAAATAAAAGATTTTATTGAGTTTTTACAGATGATGGCCAGAAAAAGAAAGGGTCATGTCCCAGGACAAGTTCCTATGACTACCAGCAACAGGGTGAAGTAGCAGGTGGAAAAATGCCCCTATAGTAAAATATAAAGTTTAAAAGATCGCAAATCTTTAAGCATAATGTGATGTCAAACTTTGTCAACTGTATAACATGGAAAATGTACAAGTTCATTGATATATTTATATGCATTATAACTGAATGGGTTCACTGACTCAACAAACATAATCTGTACTGAATATTCTCGGCACTGGCAATAAGAATATGGCCATTGGCATTGTGAAATGAAAGAAAAATGCTCAAAAGTAAAGGGCAACTGGGGTGTGTGAAAAGAGAAGGGAAAGAAGGGGAAATTACATATGTATGTATATACAGGATAGCTAATACAGTTGTACTACTGTCTTCTATTGCTTTACTGAAAGGAACAGTTAATGATTACTTGTTTGATCAATACTGCATGTGTCTATTGGTTTTCCTGAGAAACTACCTTGAACATATCAATACGTAATACAACAACCATTGTTAATTTCATACCACTTTGTCTGTAACTCTGTATTGTTTGTACTGTTCTTATGTTATTTTGTAAATGGACATATGTTTGTTAATATGTTTTCCTTCTTTTATTTTTAAAATAAAAAAAAAAAGAACATCACCATTGGCTTCATGGAGTTTTCATTCTAATATGATAAAATTACAAAATTATCAAATATCTTCTTTTACGTATTAAGGAAACCCACCAGGTTCAGAGAATGGGTGGTCAGGAATGCCACCTCTTAGAAGTGACATTTATTGCAACATAGCGTAACACAATGTGTATGTTTCTCTTTTGTTTTAGATTCTGATCTGTTCTGCTTTGTTTTGAAACAGTCTCTATGTAGTTCTTGAACGTACTATATAGCCTAGATTGGCCTCCAACTTGCAGTGATCCTCCAGACTCAGCTTCCCAAGTGCCAGGATTACAGGTGTGCACCACCATGTCCACCTACAATGTCATTTTAAGATCTAACCGGGTGTTAACAGGAAATGGGGGGCAGGTTGCCAGAGGAGTGGCAGAGAGTGTGAGGGAGCAGGAGGCAGCAGAGTGGACAGGACAACGCGATCTGTCCCGAAGATAGCAGGAGAGATGGAAAGGAAGCTAATGGGTGAAAGATGTTCTGGAGGCAGAACGGACATGATGATGTGGGGATGGGCCATTCTGGGCAGGCGAACAATGGGGAGACAAGGGAAGAGGCTGGGGTGCTGCTGCAGGTGGGTGCTATGGGCTGAAGAAGGGCCAGGAGAGCCCACTAGGCACCCTCTCAGCCCCTCGCTCAGAGGCACCCCACAGCTTCCTCGCTGTTGACTACAGAGGGGACCTACACACCACAGAAATCTACAAAGTTACCAACTGGGACTTTCATTGCAGACAGCTGGCCTACCAGCACCTTCCGCATGGGCTATGTTCTACACCAAGATGTTAACACGGATTGTATTATCTCTGGGTGGTGAGATGTGGGGTGCTTTTTAACTTTCTTCATAGTTTTACACGGTTTCTAAACTTTCAGCAAAGGACATTGTATTGGTCAGCTTTCTAGCAGCAGGACAACATGCCAGACTCACATAAAGTGAAGGAGGAAATGGGTTTCTTTGGCCATCTGATTCAGACGTTTCAACCCATTGTGAGACAGCTCTAAGGCAGGAACATCATGGTGGCCAGGAGGCAGAATGCAGGAGAAGAGCACCAGAGAGGAAGGGCCAGGATCACACACAGTCCCCAAAGTCAAGTACCCAAGCACACCCACAAGCGTGCCTTACTAACCCCCTAGGTGGCTCTTACACTCATCAAATCAGTCAAGATTAATCATCACAGACACTGCTGTTAGCTAGGAAAAATTTCTATGAAATCATCATCATTCCTGAAATGAAATGGAACAAATGTAGTTTTTTGGAGCACCAGAATCTTTCCCTAGGAGAGGCCCACATGTGCTGCAGAAATATTTTAATGCTTGCGTGGGTGGGGCATGAACTACCCAAGGACTGCATTACAAGGCCCCAGGGCTTCACAGAGCTCTTCCTTCCCTTTCCCAAGGAGAAAGCCACATTCACCTCCTGATTCTATCTTCACTTCATTAGGCTCTTAATCAGTACCAGACACCCAGGTCAAAAGGCAAATCTTTGACACATAGTTTCCAATTTAAAAAATTATAGCTGGCTAGGGAGAGAGCTCAGTGGCATAAGTGCCTGCCTGGCAAGTGCAAGGTCCTGAGTTCAACTCCCGGTACCAAAAAAAAAAAAAAAAAGAAAAAAACCACTACAGCCATCTTAGTGGACGTGAGAGGAATCAGAAATGGACTGTAAGGATGACTGCCCAAGGGAAGCAGAATATAATTTTGGACAGATCTGAATTAGTCCACAAGGGAGGAGTGGCTGTGTAGCAGGTGCTGAAAAACCAGCTCTCAAGAACAACTAAGACAGGAACTCTCATTCACAACCCTGACCTGATTTCCACAGTGTAAATCCTCCCCCGATGGCCAATTCCAGGTACTAATGGGTTAATGACCAGTTCACACATAACAGTTCAAAAATTCCAAATTTTATGTTTGACACTTGATTCTTGTAAGCTGCTTTAGATGATGACATCACACCACCACTGGTTCTAATGAGTGTGCAGGGTAAACCAGACCCATGAGAAAGAAATGTAAGATGGCAGAAATGCCCAGGAGAAAGACTTCTGGAGTGAGGGCACTGTGGGGATGATGGGTTGGTAGAGCGCCACCCCTCCTCTAGAACAGCAATCAGAGGAGTTTCTGAACCTTGACCCAGGACCAAGTTGTGACACCCACACAGCCTCATGAGCCACGGCGCCATCGCGTACCCTGTCACTGTGGATGCACATGGGCAGGCCCAGGAGCACAGTGTGAGGACACAGATGGAACCAGGATTTAAGGGTGCCATACTTCTTGACATGTTTCCAGCTTTTTAACACCACAGAGTGGTCACGTTAGAAGCTGGTACATTCATAATGCTGCATGCAGAAATCTTAGTTTAAATGAATTTTCCATATAAGCCTGTCAAAACAGACTCAAACATCTTTTAATTTTTTTTTTTTTTTTTGGCAGTGTTTAGAGGATTGAGCCCAGGACCTCTCCCATGCTAGGCAAGCATTCTTTCCATGAGCCCGATGCTCCTAAAACTTGGCCCCCAGCTCCTAAAACTTAAATTTATTTTATTTATTTATTTTTTATTTGGAGTAAAGATTTCTCTAGGTTTATTATTTTTAAAAAAACTTAAATTTAATCCTCATTAAGATCAGGTAACCCATAGCCAGGGATGGTTACATATGCCTGTAATCGCAGCACTTGGGAGGCTGAGGTAAGAGGATTGCCTCAAGTTCAAGGCCAGCTTGGGCTACATAGTGAGTTCAGTGCCAGCCTGAACTACACAGCAAGACCCTGTTTAAAAAAATAGAGAACAAAAATCAAAGTGGAATAGTAGAGAGTGTTTGCAAGAACAGAAAACTACTTCAGGCCCTGTTATAAACACAGAAGAAAGAAATTCATTGTTTATACTATAGCTATTTTGTTACAGTACCAGGGATTGAATTTTCTACATAATTATCCTGGTCAGTTAATTAACAGACTCTCATAGAGCTTTTCATCAAAACTGATCCCAAATATTTCCTTTATGCTTACCTGTGATTATTCTGTAGTAACTCTTTTCTAATCCTAAAAAATTCTTCAGTATTCTGTTCAACATGCTCAATTTTACATCTTAAAGCCCGATATTTGGCTAGAGATGGTGGGTTCCGTTTAAATAAATGAGTTTCACAGACGTTAAGCATATCTCTTATTAGCTGTAGGTGGAAATGATGATACACAAATGTTAGAACCACTATATATCCAAATTAATATTTATATTACATTAACACTTCCTCAAAGATAGGGATAATCAGGTTATTTGCCCCTCAAGCTTTTTTAAACTTTCTTTTTGGTAGTACTGGGGGTTGAAGCCAAGGGCTTTACATTGAGCAATATCCCAGCCCTTGTAATACTCCTGCTTCAACCTCTCAGAGGGTTGGGATTATGGGCTTACATCACCAGGCCCAGCTTTCCCAAAGCTTTTGATCAATATTTGTTGTCAACCCAGACTGATGTATCGTACAAAACTATCCTTCAAAATCAATGGAGAAATAAGAGAATTCCACAAGAAAGAACAACTGAAGAAATTCATGACCACCAAACCAACCTACAAAGAGTACTGAAAGATATTCTAGATAGAGACAAGAATGACCACAATTCAGAGAACAACATCAGAATGAAAGTACCAGGCAGGGCAAGCAGTTAAACAGAGGGGGAAAGCAGGGAACCAAGAGCAGGAAAATAACATGGAAAAGATAAACCAATACATATCAGTTATAATCATCAATGTAAATGGCCTCAATTCACCAATCAAAAGAAATAGACGGGCAGAGTGGATCAAGAAACAAAATCCAACAATATGCTGTACACAAGAAACACATTTAACTCAAAAGGAAATTCATCGACTGAAAGTCAAAGGATATAAAAGATCTAAATATTGAAAATTACACAACTCTGAAAAAGGAGATAAAAAAAGCTATCAGAAAATGGAAAGATATTCCTTTGCTCATGGATAGGAAGAACCTACAGTGAAAATGGCCATACTCCCAAAATTGTTATACAGATTGAATGCAACCCCAGTCAAAACATTAGCATACCTCACAGATCTAGAGAAAACATTCCAAAAATTTATTTGAAACCAGAAGAGATCAAGAATAGCAAAGGAAATCCTGGGCAACAAGGACTGGCAAGGCAGGAGGCATCACAATCCCTGACTTGAAACTATACAACAAAGCTACTGTGATAAAATCAGCATGGCAGTGCCAAAAATGTAGACCTAAAGATCAGTGGAACACATTAAAAGATGCAGACACAACTACAAACACAGTCAGCCACCTGATCTTTGACAAAAGGGCCAAACATGTTCAGTAGAAGGAAGACAGCCTCTTTAATAAATGGTGCAGGAAAAACTGGCTTTCCACATGCCAAAGACTAAAACTAGACCTATGTCTATCACCATGCACTAAACTAAAGTCAAAATGCACCAAAAATCTAAATATTAAAACAGA
>NW_004955425.1:20975228-20976274 GCF_000276665.1 Chinchilla lanigera | reverse complement strand
AAATACAAATAGCAAATAAATACATGAAAAAATGTTCAACATGATTGGCTCATTCAAGAAATGCAAATTAAAACAACACTGAGATTTCATCTTACTCAAAAGGATGGCTATCATCAAGAAATCAACAAATAACAAGCAATATCCCAGGGGATGTTGGGAATATGGAGGGGCTGTGGAGAAAAAGGAACTTTTCTCCATTGTTGGTGGGAGCGTAGACTGATGCAACCACTGTGGAAATCAGTGTGGAGATTCTTTAAAAAACTAGGATTAAGGGTCGCATTCAACCCAGATATCCCTCATCTGGGTATTTTTCAAAAGAATTTAAAAAATCATACCACAGCAATATATGTGCACCCATGTTTATAGTAGCACAATTTGTAATAGCTAAATCTTTGAAACAACTGAAATGCCCACCAATTGAGGAATGAATAAAAAAGATGTTGTATTTTTATACAGTGGAGTATTACTCAGCTATAAAGAAGGATAAACTTGAGGCTATTATAGGTAAATGGGTGCAACTAGATGTCATGCTCATAAGTGAAATAAATCAGACTCCCATGTGTAAACATAGTATTATCTTCTCAGTATAAGAAACTGAAAGAGTAATTAAAACCCAAAATGTACAACAGATATTGTGAAAGGCAAAGAAACTGCTAAAAAGGCAAGAATAACTGGGAGGGGGGAAAGGAGAAAAGAAGGATGGGAAAAGAAAATATATACATACATATATATGTATATATGTGTGTGTATATACACACACACACATATATATACACACACAAAAGATATCTAAGATAATTATACTAATTTCTATAATTTCACTGAAAGGAATGATTTGTGCTTATACTGTTTGATCAATTTGGGGGGGTTTTTTATTTGTTTTTTGGTACCGGCAATCAAACTCAGGGATCTTGCGCTTGCCAGGCAGGCACTTGTGCCACTGAGCTATATCCCCGGCCCTGTTTGATCAATTTTGTATGCCTATATCTTATAATCTGAGTAACTACTTTGAAGACAACAATATGCAATATAATAACCATTGTTAA
>NW_004955425.1:20972579-20974263 GCF_000276665.1 Chinchilla lanigera | reverse complement strand
TAAATCAGACTCCCATGTGTAAACATCATATTGTCTCCCTAGTGTAAGAACCTGAAAGAGTAAATAAAATCTGAAAAGTACAACAGATATTGTGAAAGAGAAAGAAACTGCTCAAAAGGAAAGAATAACTAGGATGAGGGAAAAGAGAAAAGAATGAAAGAAGGAAGGGAAAAATATGTATATATATATATGTGTGTGTGTGTGTGTGTGTGTGTGCGTATATATGTATATGTGTATATACATATATACACACACACAAGATAGCTAAGATAATTATATTACTACTTTCTATTGGCTTATTGAAAGGAACAGTTAATGTCTGTATGATCAATCTTACATGCCTATATCTTGTTATATGAGTAACCAATTTGAAGATATGTAATACAACAACCACTATTAATTCCTATCACCTTGTTTGAAATTCTGTATCATTTTTACTGTTTTTGTGTTTGTTAATTTGTTTTTGTTCTCTTTTTAAAATAAAAAAAGAAAATCTGGTTTTTATACACAATGGAGTACTCCTCTGCTATAAAGATGGATAAACTTGAGGCATTTTTAAGTAAACGTATATCCGTTGAAACCACACTTTTAAGCAAGATAAATCAGATGAATGTTTAAATATCACATTGTTTCTGTTGTGTGAGAAATGAAAGCAAAAATAAAGACAAAAATGCACAATAGACATGGGGAAGAAGGAAGAAAATATTCAAATGGAAAGGGGACCAAGGGAGCGGAGGGGGAAGGTAGGAAGGGAGCAGGGAACAAAGGACCATGGAAGGAAAAAGCTGGAAACTACTCTCTTGTAAATGGGGAGAGGAAGGGTAGTACAAGGGTGGGGAGGGGAATGGGAAAAGAGAATTAAAATATATTATGTACAGAAAAATTCCCTATGATGAATGTGATCAATATGTATGACAAATATGTATTAATAAAAAACAAAGTTTAAAAAAAGCACTGGAAATGTAGCTCTGTAAAAAAGACCCTAAGTTCAATCAACCAACCAATCAATAATGAAATTATTAAAGCTGCCTCACAGGGAGCACAGTATAGGGTAACAGTAAGTATACAGTGATAGTGCTGCCTAGTATGCACAAGGCCCTGAGTTCAATACACAATGCTACACAATAAATGTACATCTGTCCTCTTTACACACATCATAACAATGAGGCATTTCAGACACATCATTCATTTAACCCTCACTATAACACTGAAATAGGTATTTCCTCATTATAAACATGAGAAAAGTGAGGTTCTGAGTTTTTCTTTCAGACAGGGTCTCACCATATATTCTAGGCTGGCCTTGAACTCACCATGTAGTCCAGCCTGGCCTCGAACTTGCAGTGATCCTCCTGCCTTAGCCTCCTGAGTGCTAGGCTTACAAAGGCTTACAGGCGTGCACCACCATGCCCAGCCCTAGGTTCTGAGAAGTTAAATCAGTTGTTCACAATTCCACAGAAAAAAAGACCTTGACTAAAGGGATCTCAGATCATCAGGCTTCAAATTAAGTTCTGCTTTTAAAATCATGGGATGTGTTGGATTTTCGGTGCCCGCTGCTCATGGTGCTGCCTCCTGCTCTTTCCACCAGTCGCCCTCAGCAGCTCTCACGCCTGACTCCCTGAGCCCGCCTCTGCTTGCCTAGAGTAGTTACAAGAAGAGTGAATGCTCTCAAAAACCTTCAAGTTAA
>NW_004955425.1:20969336-20971349 GCF_000276665.1 Chinchilla lanigera | reverse complement strand
TCTCAGAGCCCTCCTCTTGCACATGCTCAGGATAAATACCAAAAAGCATCCTAGAGCAGGAAGGGCATGTTCTTTTCACCCCAGGATGTAGAACTGCTGAGTCACTTAGCCAAGCCTCCAGACTCAAGTTGACATAATGTATCAACCATAACCAAGATTATGTTGAAGAAGGTGAAGAAGTAGATGAGGAAGGGTAAGAAGGAGATGAGGAAAATGACCCAGATTATGACCCAAAGAAGGATCAAAACTCAGCAGAGTGCAAGCAGCAGTGAAGAAGGATCTACGTGGCCTTGAGGATAACCTGCACTGGTCTATCTTCTGCTTTGCTAGAAAGGGTGACTGTTATTTGATGAGCCTATTTCATGTTGTTTGTTTGACTGTTTGGTTGTTTTTATTTTTTGCAGTCTCAAATAAAAATGTTAAATACAAAAAAGGTATGTTCTTGTATCAGGTGTGGTGCAGCCATGTACTACATAGTATTGTGGTTAAGGGTTGACCCCAGTGGCCCCAGAAGACCATGACGAAGCTAAAAATGTCTGGCACCTAACGGGTCACAGTTGTCATCATAATATTGTATGCCAATATGTTACATATGCTTGGGGATGCTGGTATAAACATGGCCTAGTACATGGCCAAGTGGATGACAGAACAACACATTTTGGCTATTAGGAAAAGTGCTGCAATAAACATGGAGGTGAAAGTATCTTTGCTATAAAGATTTTGTCTCCTCTGGACATATACACAGTTGTGGAATTATTAAGTCATATGGTAGTTGTATTTTTCTTTTCTTTTGTTTAGGTGCTGAGGGTTGACCCCAAAACGTATTTTGTGAGCCAAGTGCTCTACTTTAGAGTCTCTGAATTGTCCAAGGTGCCATTCTCAAATGTGCTATCCTCCTGCCTCAGCCTCTCAAGCACCTGGAATACAAGTGTACAACACTACAGCTGGGTCTATCACCATACTATTTTCTGTAATGGCTATAGTCATTACATTCCCACCAAGTATGGATGAGTTTCTATGTGTCCTCAGCATTTATTTCTTATCTTTTTGATGGTAGCCATTCTCAGTGACTAGAGATAGGGAAACATAAAGGGGAGGGGAGGACATGGAGAAATTAAGAGGGACTTTTTAGGGCCTGGAAAGGAAGTGAGGGAGAGGAGGCCTAGGCAGAGGACAGGAGGACATGATCAGTGCACTGTATGTATGCATGGAAATAGCACAGTACACCCCACAAATTTGTACCATTAAAATGTGTTCATAAAATAATAGCAGTAATAGTTATGAACAGTACATGATACTTGATAATAAGCAACTGTGGTACTGGTTTACATATTTACTGTACATAGGTATTTTTATTATTATTTTAGAATGTGCTCCTACTTGTTAAAAATCTTAGTATAGGGACTGCAGCTCAGGAAAGATCAATTGTCTAGCATGTGTTGGTCTACACTACAAAAACAAAAACAAAACAGCCCCCTTTAAACGTTCACCATTTCTTTTTTTTTTTTTTGTACTGGGAATTGAACTCAGGACCTTGTACTTGCCAGGCAGGTACTGTGCTGCTGAGCTATTTCCCCAGTTCCCAACAGAAAAATATCTCAACTCATCACAGGACCTGGAAAATTATTTTTACCACACAGAATTTAAAAAAAGATTTTTGCATTTGTGTCACTATGCAAAAGCATTTATGTTTGGGAGTAAGGTTTAGATAACTTCTGGAAGGACCCATGGCACTAGTTTTGAGCACAACTCTGGAGATAACTGTTATGATTCAGTGTTACCCTTATTCATCATAGTTTTAAAGATGTGTTTCTGCCACTTTAAGTGGAACCCTTATTACTGAGGTTTACCTGGCACAGGTCTTCTTTCTGGGCTAACAGTCCCAGGCTGATATCTCTGGCTGCTGCATGCCGGTGAGGTATTAATCTGTAGAACTCAGCCATCATCTTCTGCAACTGTTCTGCTGGTTCTCCATTTTTCAGTGCTGTCTTTACCAGGAGAAGAATCCCCTCT
>NW_004955425.1:20961922-20968912 GCF_000276665.1 Chinchilla lanigera | reverse complement strand
CATCTTACTGCTTGCAGTTTTTCAGATGCTAACTGGCGGTGGGGCCAGAAGAAACCTCTTCTCTTTTTAGGATGTTATAGTGATGGAAAGCTGGCTGCCATAAGCAGATGATGACCCTCACTGGAGACAGCTCAGCCATGACAATGACACCTTGAGGACTCTTCCAAAACTGGCCTCTACTTAACTAGAGAGAAGGGCCAGAGCCTTGTATTTCTATGCATGTGTGCACATTTATATGTACATGAACATAACGTAATTCATACAATAGAGGAGGAGTAATGCAACTGTGGGACGCTCCCTCTTCATCTGAGAAATGTAGAAAGACGTCACCGTCAAACCAGGAACAAACTCCCCAGCCCATGTTCCTAATTACACAGATGCTTTGTGGACCTCACCCCAAGAAACCTTTTTCTCCCTAAAATAAACTGATCTAATTCCATAGGAGAAAATTGCCTATTTATCTTCATATGATAAGGCAGTTATGTAAGTTGTACCATTGAGTATATCTTCTTTCAGTTGCCACTGTACAACTATATACTGGTGGGCTAAAGCGTGCCTGTCTTTCCTAAGACCGTCAAAAGGTGAAACAGGTCAGAGTCTGGGCATCTAAGTGAGGACAAGGCTGTCCCTCTCCCTTAGGCCTGCTACAAACTTCATGGCCCAGAGACTCAGGCAGGGATGTGTAGTTTCTTTTCCTTTTTTTCGTCTTTTTGAGAGAGGGTCTCGCTATGTAGTTCAGGCTGGCATTGAGCTCACTTTGTAACGCAGGCTGGCCTCAAACTCCCAGTGATCCTCCTGCCTCAGCCTCCTGAGTGCTGGGATTACAGGCATGCGCCACCACACCGAGCTTTTTCTTGCAGGGAGGGGATGTGCAGTTGCTTGATGTTTTTTTCCCTTAGTGCTCTTACATATCCCCTTTCTTTAGGGTATAAGGAAAGAACAATCAATGAACTCCAGGGCAATCCAACCAGCAGGCAGATGTATTATCACTGAAGTGACTAAAGCAGGAAGCATACCCCATGTAATGACACACATGACTCACATCGTTGAGGCTAATCTTGTTCACAGGCTTGAGAAGTGTGTGCTCCAGGTGGCCTTGAGTTTCCGCCCAAATCATTTCCACCAAATCGCTCACCTCCTGGCTCAGAGTGCTTGAGTGCATGACCTCCTCCAAAAGCAACTGCAACAAAGAATAACAAAGAATCACCACAAAAATCATCATAAGTGACCGTCTTTCAAACTAACATGGAGCTGAGCATAGTGGGGCACAGCTGTAATCCCAGCACTCAGAAGGCTGAGGCAGGAGGATAGCCACCAGTTCCAGGTCAGACTGTGCTACATAGTGAGGTCAAGCCCAGTCTGAACTATACAGCCTGACCCTGTCTCAAAAAAACAAAACAAAAAATAAAAACCTAACACAAGTAGATGAATGGAGGTGTGAGATGAAAAAACAAATCCCAGCAGAGCAGAGCCTCCTCGTCCAAGTGCTTGGGCAGGCTTGAGTGTGTTCCCCAGAGGTTCTGTGCTGGGGCCTGGCACCCAGTGGTGGTGCTGAGGTGGTCCACCAAAGGGGTGGGACCTGTGGGAGGTAATTAGATCGCAGGGTGCTGTCTTCCCCTCAGAAGGGATTTTTCTCTGGGTGCTTTTCTCTGGGAAGTACCATTTCCGTTTCCATTTCACCATGGTATGTGACAGCCACCACCCACCCACCACCCCAGCCTCCCCACCGTGCCAAGATGCTGGTGCCACGCTGTTTGGACATTCAGCCACCAGAACTGTGACGCAGTTGTGAGCCAAATAAACTCCTTTACCTACTAAGTACCTGGGCTCAAGTATTTTGGGATAGCAACACAAACACACTAAGCACCAGGGAACTGTAACACACCAGGCCTCCTCCCTGTGCTCTCCCCACATCCTCAGCCCCCTCTCCCCACCTCCGTTCTCCTCCTCCTCCCTGTGCTCTCCCCACCTTCGTTCTCCTCCTCCCTGTGCTTTCCTCTCCCTCTTCTGACTCTGTCCCACACACCCCCCTTTCTTTTACTGATTTTACTCTTCCTGTTGTCTTTCCCTTCATCCTGTGAGCGTTAGGCCTGCCAGTGGTGTTAAATAGAAGCAGTCAGGGTGAGGGACCCTCAAGTCTGCCTGGAGTGTAATGCAATGTTTTGAAAGCTGTACGGGTTCACTGCTGAAAGAAGGAATCACTCTCAGGGCTTTCCTGGAGCTCACCCCACATTCTGCATCTATACCTTTTGGTGAGTTTACCTTTTCTTCCTTAACTCATTTTCTGTCCTATCAATTTTATTTGTAACAAAGAAAACATTTCCATTAAAAATACTCAACAGGGTTGGGGATGTGGTTCAGTGGTAGTGCTTGCTGAACATGAGCAAAGGGTTAGGCTCAATCCCCAACTCTACAAGGAGAAAATTTCAACCGAAAAACAAAAAGCAGGTATCACTTCATCTTACTGCTTGCAGTTTTTCAGATGCTAACTGGGTTGCTTCAGGCGTAAAGTGTTCTCTGAGCAGAAATCCTTGTTTCTTCAACACTTCAATGTAGTTTTCGTAATATTCACTTGCGTCTGCCGCGGTGTTCTTTGCAGCGGCCTGTCTCCGGGTCTGTGAATCAGAGCACACAGCAAAGGTCTTACCAACACTCCGCCTTTCTGAGCATCTCTGTATGGGCGCAGTGGGTCCCTGCCACGAAGGAGTTCACAAACCGGTTTTCTTGCAGAGTTACTTAAATCCACTTTTCACAAACAAGACTATCTCTTGGTTACTTTTCTCTCATTGCTGAGACAAAATACCGGGCACCTCCAACTGAGGAGGAAAGGTTTCCTTAGGTCAGCTCCCGCGGGTGCCGGTCCACACCGCCGGCTCCGAAGCCGGCGCGGACGAGGGCGACAGCAGCTCCTGCGGGCTAAAGCGGGGGACACGAGCCAAGGGGAGGGGCGGCCCTCCCCTCACTATGCTCGAAGCCGCCGCCAAGCCCGGCAGGGAGGACGAGCTCGTCACTGGCTGCGCTGAGCCCTCCGAAAAGCCCTCGCAACCTCCAAAGGCCTTGGGGCATCCAGGCACAAACCCTGCCTATGGAACCTGGGGGGAAGGGGGAGGCCCGCAGGGCCGCAGGCTGAGCTCCTCGCCCTCGCCGGCCTCTTGTCTGCAGCCCCCCAGGGCGGCCCGCGGGTGCGCAGGGCGCCGGGGGGCATCTGGGCCCGGTCCTCGCCAAGACACGGCTCCTGCGAGCCCTCGGACACACGGCGGCCACTCCGCGGGTGAGCGTGTGCGCAGAGCCGCTTGAGGCCGAGGCGAGAAGAGCCCCGTGCCGTGGGCAGCAGCGGATGTCGCCACTGCTGTGCTTCTGGCCCAAGGCAGGCAGCAAGTCTCAAGGTCTAGCTGAGAAGTTCCTTGGTGGGGCTGCGTGTTCCATTTGACTTGGAGGCATCAATTCTGGACGTACTTTTCTTTCGTAACCCTTTTACACTGGAACAGTGCTCTCCCTTTGATGCTGACCTTGGGCAAAGGTGTCATGGCAAACCCCACTGCCGACCCCAGGGATCTGTGACCTCAAACCCACAGTACTTCACACACATTCCAGTGTTTGCCTTCTGTGTGTTTACATGTCCCCCAAAGCCCCGTGTGGTCATAGAGTTTTTTTGGAGGTGGCTAAATCTAGAGTCTGTGATTGATTAGTGGTAATCAATTGCACAATTAGTGCAATGCTGGGAATTAAGGGTGCACAACTGCTGGATCAGTCCGATGATTGGATTGGCACCACCCTACAAGTATTAAAATGGGCAGAAAGACGCTGTTAAGGTTTGGCTGTTGACTGTGCTGCCCCTCTGCCGCTGTGGACTGCTGCCCCTCTGCCATATGCCGCCCTGCCTTGGAGCCAGCCTATTACAGACTGAAACCTCTACAAACTGTGAGCTAAATAAACCTTTCCACTATTATCTTTGGGTGTTAGGTATTTTGTCTGAGCTGTAAGAGAAAAGCTGCCAGGCGTGGTGGTGGACGCTATAATCCCAGTACTCTGGAGGATGAGGCAGGAGGATTGTTGTGAGTTCGAGACCAGCCTGGGCTACAAAGTGAGCTAAAGGCCAGCCTGAACTGCATAGTGAGACCCTGCCTCAAAAAGACAAAAAAAAAAAATTTTAAATAAATAAAAAAGAAGAGACTTCTTTATAAAAAAAAAAAAGAAAAGAAAGAAAGAAAAGTAACTAAGACTACTGTTATTGATATTTCAGAACTATCACGGTAGACTGCAACAAAGAATATGTGGTGTCTTTCCATACTGGTGATTTCTGAAGGTCAGGGGCTATAACACTTTTCATTTTTCAATCCTGGCCCTAGCAGAATGCCTGGTACCGAGCAAGCCATCGATGAGGTGTGCTGATGGACTGCTTAAAAGGTGCATACACATTAGAAAATATCCCATGAGTGCTATGGGCCAGAACACAAACCCTACACACCGTACCTAGCAAGTGTTCTCCTCTGGCAGCACCACTGCCACTCTACTTAGGGGACTCAGTAGTTACTTCTCATACTCTGAAAGAAAACACATTTCTATGCTGAAGAACTACTTACCAGATATTATGGGCTGAACTGTGGCCTCCTTCCCAATTCGTATTCTGGAGCCCTAACCTTACCCAGTTCCTCAGCATGGAACTATGTACGGTAATTAAGTTAACACTAAGAGATAATGGAGTTAAATGAAGTCATGAGCATTAAACACTACCTCAATATGACTGGTACCCTTACAAAGGAAGAAAGGAGGATACACAGCAAGAAGGACAGAAACTCTAGAGGAAATCAGCCTCATCTTAGTCCCAGACTTCCAATTCCAGCACTCAGAAATAAATATTTGCTGTTTAATCCACCCAGCTACCGAACACCAGACTATTTATAACAGACCCAGCTGACCAAGACAACAGGCTAGCTGGTTCTGTGACCAGTTCTGAGGGAGGAACGAAAGTGGGTGGATACACAGGCACCAATATAAAAAGCATTACCTGCATGCTATCAGCCACCAGGAAGTGTGCAGATATCAGAAAAGGACAGTCCCCAGGTTCCTGGGCGCACTGCAGCTCCACCACCACCGTTTCCCGGCCTCTGTCCACGCCCACCTGGAAAACAGGGGTATCTCCAGAAGCTGTGCTGAGGAAAAAAGTAGTCACACACGATACCTGAAGATACTGGTATAATTACAAAGTACTATGTCTGTGTTTAGAGATGTAACTTCGAAATTATAGAAAAGTACCAAGAAGAAAATAAAAATCACCTGAAATTCTACTACAGAGAGGTAATCACCATTCATGTTTTTGTATTTTCCCTCCTGTATTTTCTCTGTATATGTATATAGTATATCACTTTTTATTTTTTTGTTACCACAGGGGAAATGTTACTTTCAATTTAATTTTATTAAAACATCTAGAAAACACAAATGGAGTATCACTTTAAAGGCAAGTGTTGACTTTTACTTGTGTGACTTTGTCAAAGAAAAGTTTTCTGGTTTTATTTTCATGCAAAAGGAACAGCAATTCAATTTGATGTCAAATCTACCCTTTCAAATATAAATCACTGTTAGTAACATGGAGAAAGACTTATTTTTAATGCTGTATTAATATTTTATACTGTTTAAAATTTGTACAATAAGCATAATTTTATAATTAAAGCATTAAAAATATATTTTTTAAACAAAAATATTTTGACTGGTTAAACAATACTAACTCATATATCATGGAATATAGGATATCAGTATATGAATAATTTTTCAAAGCAATGAGAAAGTAGTCAAACAGAAAAAATGCTCAGAAGACTTTTTTTTTTTTTTTTTTGTCTTTTTGAGACAGGGTCTTGCTATACAGTTCAGGCTGGCCTTGAACTCACTTTGTAGCCCAGGCTGGTCTCAAACTCTTAACGATCCTCCTGCCTCAGCCTCCTGAGAGCTGGGATTACAGGCATGTGCCACCACACCCAGCTGCTCAGAAATCATTTGCACAATTTATTTTTTACTAAATAAAAATAAGACTTACTCTTTCCAAGGTGTTATATTTTGCAACTTCAAATTCTTGAGAAAAAGGAGGAATTTCAACACTCTCTGCATAAAGCCTGAAATTTTTATAATTAAAATTTTATATTAGAATGAATTTTTAGGCTCAGCAAAATTTTATAATAGGTCTACTACTTCCCTATGAAATACATTTTAAGCCATTACTGCCTCCTTAGAGTTCTAGAAATCGTTAAAAGATCATGAGAAGTGAGCTGGATTCCTCCTCTGCATAGTTAAAAATTAAAAATTAGGCTAGGGATAGAACACACCCATAATTCTAGCACCTGGGAGGCCGAGGCAGCAAAATCACAAGTTGAAGCCAACCTGGGCAACTTAGAGACTTAAGGAGATCCTGTCTCAAAATAATTATTACTATTTTTAATTGTACATATTTAAGGGGTACAGTATGATAATTTAATAGATGCACATAATGTGTAATGATCAAATCAGAGCAACTACTGTCTCCATCTTCTTCTGCACAATTCTCAAGCTCTGCTGCCCAGAACCTCTTCATCTGCTCTGGAAGGCAGATGCACCAAGGAAACACACAGAGAAAACCTGCCCCTTGCTCTGGAGACAGACCACCGCGGTTGCCTGGCATCTGACCCTCCCCCCCAGTACTGGTGATTGAATTCAGGACCTCACACATGTAAGGCGAGTACTTTACCGCCGAGCTGTATGCCTACTGGCTTTTATTTATCTATTTTTTATTTTAAGCCAGGGTCTCAGTATATTGATCAGGCAAGGCTCAAACTTGACACTCTCCTGCCTCAGCCTCTCAGAATTCCTGGTATCACAGGTGTGTGCCACCACACCTGGCTTCAACTTCTCTTTAAAATAAAGGAGTCCAACTTATTATCTTTATTTTGAATTCTCTTTGAATACTATTCTCTTTTAATACTACTATTAACATATACGATACAACCAAATTCAATGCTTAAT
>NW_004955425.1:20955134-20961780 GCF_000276665.1 Chinchilla lanigera | reverse complement strand
TGGGGCTGGGGATTTAGCTCAGCGGCAAAAGCGCCTGCCTGGCAAGCGCAAGGTCGTGAGTTCGGTTCCCGGTACCAGAGAAAAACCAAAAACAAACACAGACAAACCCAAAAAAAAAAAAAAAAAAAAAAAAAAAAAAAAAAAAAAAAAAAAAATCAGTAAAACTAATAATTATATAATGAGAAAACAAAAGTAATTATCACTACAATAGCAAAGTCTTAAATGCAAACTTAACAGATAAAGAAAAATCTACAAAAGTCTACAAATAGTATTTTAATACTGTGCTTGAGGTTTATGAAACATTTGGGTTACTCAGTTATTTCCACGACTTCTTCCTCTGGGACACTGTCCAGGGAGAGACCATCAGTCTTCACTTCTAGAATGAGAGCAAGCAAAATATCTGTCTATAGCTCAAAATTTTATTATAATTAATTGCTGACCTACTGCTGGAATTGTTAAGGTTCTTAAATATGCACCATGTTTGCCATGCAATTCTATTTTTTGTCTGCTTTTAATGATGTGCAATTATTGATAATCTACGGACAATGCAAGTGGGAAAAAGTGAGGGTATGGAAAATACTGAAAACACAATAGGCACATGAGAATTCCAATCTAATCTGCATTATCTGAAACTCATTGATAGCCATACAGGGTCAGGCTGTCCTCAAGCTCCAAATCCTCCTGCCTCGGTCTCCAGAGTGCTGGGATGACAGATGTGCACTACAACATCCAACCCACAAAATTTTCAAATGGCACTTTTCTCTCCTAAAGATCATGGTAAAC
Organism: Chinchilla lanigera; assembly: GCF_000276665.1. Lineage (NCBI taxonomy): Eukaryota > Metazoa > Chordata > Mammalia > Rodentia > Chinchillidae > Chinchilla > Chinchilla lanigera. The sequence continues at coordinate 20,960,997 of NW_004955425.1, read as the reverse complement.
ACTTATAAAATGCATTTCTAACACACTCTAGGGTCAGAATGAGCTCCACATGTGATAATGTCGCAAGAGAAGCAACTAAGGGTGCACTGGTTATGAGGAAGAGATTCAGAGGCTCTGTGTGTGATTTTGCTTTATATTTTTCCTTTTGAGAAATTTTGACATTATCTATAGAACTGTGATATGTAGGAATAACTCTTCACTTTTTAAATTATTATCTTTTGTGGTGCTGGGGTTTGAACCCCAGCACCTCACGTCACCAGGCACTCTACAACTATGTTGCAGCCCTGGCTCCCGTTTTAACTATACTATTAAGATTTCAAACATCATTAGAACATCTGAACCTGAACAGACCCATTCTGGATAGTGAACAGTGTTTTCAATTTAAAACGTAACTTTCACCCTCCCTGTTTGTGTGTTAGCTTTCCTGTTCTGAGACAGTAGAAAGTGAATGACTGTAGCAGCATTTCTCTACAACTGCTTATCAAGCGATGTTTCACTCTACCAAAATGTTTACTGTACTGATACATATCATGTGTTTATATAAGTTACTGTTTATAAGAACTGCTTGGGGGGTGGGGGATTAAAAAAAAGAACCGCTTAGTTTTTGCTTGTTTGTTTTTGACATCTTTGCTATATTCTCCAGCTTGTCTCAAGCTTCTGGGCTCAAGCGATCCTCTTGCCTCAGCCTCCTGAATGGCTGGGACTACCGGCACATGCCACTATATGTGGCTCAACTGACTAACTTTTGGATGTGACTCATGAAGTATTCATTCCTCTACGTCGAAAGGCTTTCTTTCTCGGCCATATTCCAAAATAAAATCTGGGTTTATAAGTGAGGTATGTTTCTTTCAAGAAGACCAACTTTTGGAAGAAATTTCCTCACTAAAATGCTGGTCACAGAATTCCCAGTCAGCCAGGAATGATGGCACACATAGTGAAACCTTGTCTCAAAAATAAACAAAACAGGGGCTGGGGATTTAGCTCAGCGGCAAAGCACCTGCCTGGCAAGCGCAAGGTTGTGAGTTCGGTTCCCGGTACCGGAGAAAAACAAAAACAAACAAACAAAAAAACAAAAAAACAAAAATAAACAAAACAAAATACAGCAAAAAGGCCTTACCCTTCCCATTTAAAATTACACATTAAGTTTCCTAAGATTAATGCCTGTGTATTCATTTTAAATCCAGACTTCACTAGATTGGATATTGAGAAATTTCTTTCTATTGCCATATTAATCTTGCTTTCTTCGCTATTTTGCTGCCCCTCTTCTGAGGTAATAAGAAGCCTGATTCTTTCTGTAGTATTTCTGGACTTCTGCCTTTAATGCCTTCAACAAACCCGCACATCTACTACAGCATGTTCAATACGACAAGGGCTAGCTAGGAACACCTACCAGGATGGCTTGTCTTCTGAGCAGCGGGTGGCATGACAGCTTGTGGCTCGGCAGGACCACAGCAGTCCACACCCAGGAGTCTCCTTGCTTTGACACATTCCCATATAAAATCTGGTCTTGCCAAAAGAATGTGCTTCTTCTGGAAATGCTGCAGTTGGTACTGACTCAGGACATCAGCATTATCTAAGATCACATGTGTACACTAAGGAAGAAGTCAATGTTACACATTAGAAAAAACAAAAGTGGTATATTATTTGTACGGTATATCCAATTTTGTACCCTTAAAAAATCGTTTTAAAATTGTTTGCAGTAGATGTTAACAACCTTTGCAATATAATTTCCAGATACATAAAAATTATGAGCTCATGGGGTAGTGTGTGTGTGTGTGTAATTTGTAGTGCTGAGTGTGGAACCCAGGGCCTTGAGCATCCTGGGCAAGTGCTCCAGCACTGAGGTGCACTCCCGGCCCAAGCAAGCAGTCTGTACGTATGTATGTCTGTATGTATGTATTGCTCTTGAGACAAGGTCTTGCTGGACAGTTCAGGCTGGCCTCAAACACAACGATCCACCTGCCTCAGCCTCCCCAGCGCTGGGATTACAGGCGTGTACCACCACACGTGGCATGAACAGTTTTTAAAGAGCACAAATATGGATGTACAACAACGGACAACCAACTCTGGGGTTGTTTCCAGTTTTCACTATTGTAACAATGCTGTGATGGAAGTCTCATCTGTACACCTGTACACCCTTGTTCACTTATCTCCTTAGGAATGGAAAAGGGAAGCTAGGCATATAGCTCAGGGGTGTAAGTACCTTCCTGGCAAGTGTGAGGTCGTGAGTTCGATTCCCGGTACAAAAACAAACAAATAAACAAAAATAACATGAAGGAATGGAAAAGGAGGTAAAGAGTATTCATCCTTTACTATTTTAAATTACTTGTACCTTATTTAGTTCCAAATAGTGTATTCACAGTGTGGAGTGTGTTAAAAGTGAAATAATAATAATGACATGCCAACTTTCATCCCACTACTTTTCCTTGTTTCTCTCCCCAGAAGTATCTTTTGTAACTTGCTCCCCATCTATTGCTCTGGAGCTATTTTCTGCACAGACAGCACACACTCAAGTGCACAAACGGGGGCGTACCATCCACAGTCTCTACCCTGGCACTCATTCCTCACCCTTACCTTATTATAGTACCTTATTTTGGGGGGGGGGTACACCAGGAATCGAACTCAGGACCTTGTGCTTGCCAGGCAGGCACTTGTGCCACTGAGCTATATCCCCGGCCCTATATTACCCTATTATCTTACCTTATGCTGCTTTTTTTTAAAACAGGGTCTTGCTAAGTTGCTCATGTTGGTTCTGAACATGCCATCCTCTTGCCTCAGCCACCTAACTAAGTAGCTGGGATTATGGGTGTGCCCCAACATGCCCATCTGCATCTCCTTCTTTACAAGAGCCAAAGGCACTTTTCAAACACCTACATACATTGCCAAAGAAACTTCCGAAACGTCACACCCAAAGTGCGTGAGAGTTTCTAAAATGGAGAGACTGTTATCCTGTTCTCCACCCAGAAGACAAGCTGGGAAGGTGGAACAGGTGTGGATTATCCATCCACCCAGCACAACAGTGAGGCGGGTAAGTGAGGGGAGCAGACCAAGGGAAGCACACACAACTCTGCCTACGCTGCAGGCAATGGGACATCCCACTTGTGGGATTCGGCTGGAGTGGAACTCTTCAGGAGCAGAGGAGGCTCACCGTGGCCACGCCAGGGCTGTACTGGGAGAGACAGGCGGGGTGAGCCCCACCCTGCATCAACGGAGGAAGAGCAAAGAGCAAAGGGAGGAGCAGGCAGGTCCACCACCAAGTGCCTTTGCACTATAGCTGTTATTTTGTACAATGAAGCGGCTTATAAAGAGATTAGCCTCAATTACCACCAAAGTTTCATCCAGCTGTGGACTTCCGTATCTTAAACTCTTAGGCCTACAGTGCAAGAGATGGAAGGTTGCTTCCTTCAGCCCTTACACAAATAGGACAGACAGCCGAGCTGTACCACAAAGATCAGCTTATGTGGCATAGTCTTCTCTGCCCAGTAGGCACATCCCCGGGCGTCCTTCCGTGGTGACCCACTAGTGACTTCCGTGTGTCTCACAAATGCTGTGCACGATGAATCCCCGCCTTCGAGGCAGCGTCAGCTGCACTGAAATTCAGTTTATGGCTCTGTCAGTGCTCAGATCCCCGGGGGTGTGGACCTGTCCCACAGCTCCCAGAAGGCAAAGAAGGGTCTGCTGACAGGCCTCTGCTGCCTCTCCTGGGCCACCCCTCAGAGGGCACGCAGCTTCTCCCGCCTTCTCACACCTTCTGGCACTGTGGTCCTCCTCTGCTCACTCCTCTAACCGCACTCCCAATCGAGCCACGTTTACCATTGGAAATTTGGAAATACCTGAGGGTTTAATGAAGAGGAAAGTTTTCCACCATTCTCCTTGATGTCAGTTTGCAGCTTTCTCTTCTGCTGAAGAGGTAAGTACTTAACTTTCAAACAGAAAGTACAATTTGCAAAAATTCCCACAGTCATCCTGAAAGAAAAAGTTTCAAGTTACAGTTTTTAAGGAAATCACTTTTCAGTGAATACAGCTGACAATGAATTTAGATTCTTTCTACAAGCAAACTGGGGGGAAATTGGGCATTAAACGAAAAAAATATTACAGCCAGGTGTGATGGCACACACCTATAATCCCAGCACGCAAGAGGCTGAGGCAGAAGGACCGCCTGAGTTTGAGCCCTGTTTAGGGTACATAGTGAGTTCAAGGCCAGCCTGACTACACAGCAGGACACTGTTTCAGAAGACAAAACAGAAAGATACTGCAATGTTATAATTACAAAAACTGAACACTGTCCTCGCTTGTACTAGGTGTGTTGGTTTCAGAATAACTTCTGGGTTTTAGGGCTATTATGAAGCAAAAAACAAACCCTTTGTACAACCTTGTAAGGTACAGCTGTCTTGGTGGAGATGTAACAAACTTCACAGTTACACATGAAGTGTGTGGTTCAAGAAGCATTTATTTCTAAAGTAAAAATTAATACTATGTAAGAGTGAAGCCATGGATTTTTACAGGTAATTATTCTATCAATTCAAAGAGATTCATTAAGAGCTAGCAATGCAACTGACTGGTTAGCGTGTTCCCTGGCATGTGAGAGACCTTGGGTTCGATCCACAGTACTTAAAAAAAGAAAAAGATGTTCTCAAAGAGTCAATTGTTGTATGGATTTCTGTTAAGCCGTACAACTAACGTTACCTGAGACATACACGCTGTGCATACACACACACAAACATACACTGATGCACTTACGGGGCCGTTTAATTCTTTTACTGTGCCATACACTATCACATGTAGGAATCGCCTCTGAGAAAACATAAGCAGAGCTCAGGCTGTAGCTCAGTGGTAAGAGCGCTTGCCTCCCTATGCGAGGCAATGGGTTCCATCCCTGGCACTTCAGACAACAAAAGAAGAGGAAAGCACACTGTAGATTATTTAACAACAAACTAATAAATAGCGAGGTGCTGGATTTAATTCCTAGTATTTGCCAACTTTTTTTTTGAGACAGGGTCTAAGTCTCTACAAACTGTCCAGGATGGGAACTGAACTTGCCGTCCTCCTGCTTCAGCCTCTCAGAGTGCTGGGGTTACGAGTGTGTGCAATCACAGCCAGCAGTTGTCAGCTTTCAAAAACGGAAGTGAAATCTGCCTGGGTCCCCAGGGGAAGAGGCCTTGCGGTGAAGGCAGCCCTGGTTCAGACCCAACAGAAGCGCAGGCCGCTCTCCCTCCTTCCCGGCGCTGGGTCCCGTCCACGCCCGCAGGCCCTGCGCCCTCCAAGTGGCCGCGGCCGCCCCATCCCCAGAGGCTCCGACACAGGAAGCAACCTGAAGGGGGGCTGCCACAGACCGCACCCCGGCCTTGTAGACTTAGTTTCCTAGCCGTCCTCCCGGACTCCTCTAGTGAGACCCCCTCAGGCTCCTAGCCTTTGCGGGTGTCTGTAGGGGCTCGATCAGCTCTGTGTTTGCTTTATTCTATCCCAAGTCAGTGGACACTCGGTTATTCAAAACTGTTGATTATTTCAATGACGCGGCGAGGGAAATGTTGGCACATATATTTGGGGCCAAATCTGTCATTTTCCCTCAGAAAGTATGGCGAGAAGTGAAATTACTCAATCTATGAGGACAAACATTTTTTTCATTCTTTTAAAAACTGTGATAGAACGCACCCAGCAGAAGTGTACTATATTACAATACCCATTTTTTTTTAAAAGGCTGGTTACCAGGCTGGCAGCCCTCCAGCCAGGCGCCCACATCCTTCGGCGGAGTGCTGGCCCTGGGGTGGGGCGCTCCGTGCCAGCTCGGGCTCACCCCCCAGTCCCCGCGCCCGCACGGCCCCGAGGCGCCCCGCAGTCCCCGCCGTTCCCGCACGACCCCTAA
>NW_004955425.1:20945399-20954886 GCF_000276665.1 Chinchilla lanigera | reverse complement strand
GGCGTGCGGGAGCGGGGCGGGCTGAGGGCGGGCTGAGGGCGGGGGCCCGGTCACGAGGACGGCGAGCGGGGTCAGGTTCCCGAGCGGGCTTGGCGGCGTTTGTCCGGACGCCGGGACGCTCCAGGGAGCGGGCGCAGGGCGCCGCGGAGCAGACCTGAGATCGGCGAGGAGGGAGGAATCGGGAAGGGCTGGGCGTCCGCGGGAGACTGGGACGCCGTGGAGGGAAGGGGCGTCCTGCCCCAGCCGGGCAGGACGGGGACGGGCGCTCTACCTGGAGCTCCAACAGCGCCCTTACAACCCGCTCTGGAAGGGCGTGTACGGAGCAGTTTAAGTGGCAGCGGCGCAGACGGCGCACTAGGGAGTTCCGATCTGTCCCTTCCCAGAAAGACAATTTTTAAAAGAAAAATGGCGAAACTATCCCCGCAAAATAATAGAGACCCCGGGCATGGTGGCACACGCCTGTAATCCCAGTACTCAGGCTGAGAGCCAGGGATCGCCAAAAGTTCAGAGGCCAGCCTGCGCTACACAGCCAGACCCTGTCTCCCCTCATATGGAGAAATTAACTGTTAGTACAGCTGTCCTGCGGGAAAAGCTGAAGGCCGGGTGTCCTTTAGCCTGAAGTGAAAGGGGATCAGGTAGTAAATGGAAGCCAGATAAAAACACTGCTAACGCAGGGTATGGTGGCGCACACCCGTCATCCCGGCCCCTGAGAGGCTGAGCAGGGAGGACTGCAGCGAGTTCAAGGCCAGCCTGAGCTACATAGTGAGATCCTGTCTTTAAAAAAATAAAGTACAGAGGTAAATACAAAAGCCAACAGTTCATATTTTTGGTTTATAATTCCTCATTTCTATATGTTTAATAGAAAATGCAAATGCATGAAACAATACTTGTAAAGCTGTGCTGAGCAAAGAAGGTATAAAGATGTGGCTTGTGGCAATACTGTATGAAAAGGAAAGACTGGAGATATACAAGGAGCATAGTTTTGCATGCTTTTCTGTGAATAGACTATGTAATAGGATATAAATCAATTCTCCATAAGTTGAAAACAATTGAGATCATAGAAAGTACCATCTCTGAACACAGTGTAATAAAGCAAGAAATCAGGAATGGGGAAAATTGGCAATACAATAGCAAATGTGTGGAAATTATACAGTTAACCCGTGGGTCAAAGAGGAAATCCCCAAGGAAATTAGGTAATACTTTGAGATGATAAAAAATATAACATACTAAAACGTGAGATGCAGCAAAAATGCTTAGAAATTTATATCCTTAAGTGCTGTTATACTCAGGATTTTCAAGGGAACGAGATTTAATGCAGGACACATAATTTATAGGATTATTATATAATAATATTCACCCAAAGACTCAAATGCAAGAGTGCTGAAGATTTGTCCACACACTAGAGACCCAGAGAATCCAGCTGAGGGCTGGGATCCCACAACAATGTCCTGCATGAGTCCAGCTGAAGACCATGGCAATGTCTCATGCACGTCGGTATCATGGATCTGCGCTGGAAAGGCCCCAAGTTCAGTGGTAGAAGCTAGAAAGTCTGCCAGTGGGATGAAGGATCTGTGCCAGCAGCTGAGGGGTCTACACTGGAGCAGGGAAGCAACTCTCAAGATAAGGACCAGAGCTCCCCCAGGGAGAATCACAGCTGTCCTCAGCGACAGCAAGAACCCAGGCTTCTCCAGTGATACCAGCCAAGTTCATGTCAGGAAAGCCAGCATGACAAGCTCCTCCAAGAGAATCAACAGCGCAACATCTTGCCTTCTAGTTCTTTTTTTATGCTGTTGACAACAATGCTCAGATGGGCCTTCCACACCCAGCACTATGCTGATTCGGTTCAGCTGGGTGTTGCAACCTGACCATTAGTTAATCCACCACAAATATATTTTAAAAATATATTTAAAAGATCCGAGCCAGGCCTGATGATATATGTCTATGTTTCCAGCCACCTGGGAGACTGAGGCAGGAGGACTAAAAATTCATGGCCAGGCTGGGCAGCTTAGTGAGGCTCTGACCAAAAAAAAAAAAAAAGCCGTGGCTATGGGTCAGTGCTTGCCTAGCATTTGAGAAAGTAAATTAATCCAAAATCAGAAGGGGTGCATGCATCAGAAGGCACGGTGGTGCATGCCTGTAATCCCAGCACTTGGGAGGCTGAGGCAGGAGGATCAGTGCAAGTCCAAGACCAGCCTGGGCTACAAAGTGAGTTCAAGGCCAGCCTGAACTGCATAGCGAGACCTTTTCTTAAAAAGACAACAAAACAAAACAAAACAAAAACAACCCCCCCATAAAAACAAAGTCAGAAGGAAGGAAATAATAATAATCAGAGCAGAAATAAATGAAATATGGAATGTAAAACCATGGTGCCATGTGCCTGCGGTTCCAGTTGCTCAGAAAGCTGAGGGGGAAGAGGGTGGCAGAACCAGGACTTCAGGGCCAGCCTGGGCTACATAGGGAGACCCTCTCTTTAAAAATAAATCAATGAAACTAAAAGTGGATTTTTGAAAAGATCAACAAAACTGACAAAACTTTTAGATGGGGGCGTTGCAAATTATTAAAATTTCAGGAAAGAAAGTAGGGACACTGCTGTCAGGTAGTTTCTTTGTAGAAACTCACAAACTAGCAGGTCCTCCTCCAGTGAAACAAAGAATTGAACAAGACAAACTAAAAATGGTGCCAAACTGTATTTGAAAAAGTGTGGGTGGAGGGAGAATCTGGCTCTACCGAGCAGGGAGGACTGAACAAAAGAGTGGAGAAATTAAAAGCAAAACTACAAGTGCACCTTGGGCCTGACAGACACAGGGTGGGCTACCATAGAAGGGACACAGTGCGGTCTTCATGGATCTGTGTCCTTTTATGCCACTCCCACATACAGGGTACCGAGAGACAGTGCTGTGTAGGTTCTGGGGCCCTGCCACACCGCTCTGCCCAGCAACTCTGAGCCATGTCTGTCTCCTAGCTCAACACTACTGAGTTTTCAGAAGCAATAAGGGTCAAAAGAGAATCTTCTATGAACAATTTTTGTCCTTTTCTTGTAGGAGTTGAGACAAGATCTCGCTATGTAGCCAAGGCTGGCCGTGAACTTATGGCAAGCCTCCTATCTCAGGGTCTCCAATGCTGGGATGACAGACATGCAGCATGTGCAGCTAATGGTTCTGTATCAATAAACTAGATAACCTAGATGAAATGAAGAAATTGCTAGAATACATGAATGACGTAACTTAAGGAAAAATGGAAAATCTTTATAGATATATAAATAAAGAAATACAATCAGTAGTCAAAACCCATCCAAGGATAAAAAGCCCAGAATCAGATGGCTTCAGTGAATTTTGCCAGACAGTCAAAATAGTCTGTACCTCCCACCTCAAAGCCACTTTATTTTCACACAATAATATTTTAAGGAATACGCTGAACAAGGTATTGCCAGAGGAGCTGGTTGTCTGGAGCTGGGAGGATTTTTCAGGACAGGCTAGTTTCCAAGTTCTGCTTTAGAACAAATTTGAAAGTTTTTGAACAGCTCTACTCTTTATTATTGATGTAATTTTAGAATATGCAAATCATTGACAATTTTCATATTTGTGGAAAGTATGCAGATCTAAAAATGTTTCAGAAAGTACATTATTGGGGTTTTTGTCATTGTTTTGAGGTGAGGTCTTGTTATGTAGTTAAAGCTGACCTTGAACTTGCAGTGATTCTCTGCCTCAACCTGAGTGCTGAGAGTACAGGCGTGCATCACCTTGTGCAGCCCGATTGTTATTTTTAAGACGAATGTAAAACTGCTGTTGGCATAGCAAAGATTCAGACCACAGTTCTCCTCTGTTGTCCGCTGCACACTGCAGGTCAGGCATCTTAGAATGTGGTAAGGATAACCCCTTTGTGTGGAGACCCCCAGGTTGCCCTGATTTTTTGCTGCACTAGCAACAGCATAGTCTAGACACCTCAGAAGGAATTACATCCTTCTGCCTGAATTCACAGGTGTGTGCCCTCATGCCCAGCCATCCCCAGTTCTTTTAAAATTTTTTAAAATTTTGAGACAAGGTCTCACTAAATTACTAAGTTGCCCCAGTGGGGCTTGTATAATCCTCCCATCTCAGCCTTTTGTGTAGCTGGGATTTCAGGCCTGTGGCACGTTACTTACTCAGCTAATTACCCTTAGCGAGGATGATTTTTGAAGTAGAAAGAAAAACAAATTTTGGAGGCCCAAAGTTCTGTGAAATGTTTGTAATTATCTTTAACCATTAGTAATCTTTTCAACCATTAATCCAGTTGTTATAAATAGCGCTTCATTTGATTTCTTTAACGATTTTACTTCGCCTGTTCAATTAGACAAACATGAAGCCAGAGCTATACACTGGTAACTTAAAGGCCATAGCTTCGTTTTGGTTTTGGTTTTTTTTTTTTTTTTTTGTCTTTTGAGATTGATCCTCCTCCCTCAACCTCTGAAGTGCTGGGGTAACAGGTGTGCACCACCACGCCAGGCAAGGCTGTAACTTCCTAAAGCACCTTGTCTGCATCTCTGAAACAGTCTAGTGGAAAGACAACAAATGCTTCAAATCTACACCTTCAATGCTCAAGATAAAGTTTTAAGTTTTAAAATTTTTATTAGGACATGTTTGCAGTACATAAAGATTACATTCATTGTGGGGACTTGGCACGTGAACCGAACACGTTTTAATTCCAAAACAGTTTTAACTGCCAAACCACCAACTTGCCAGCTGAGGAGAGGTGGAGGATGACTGTTTCTGGAGTGATTTTTTACTTTCTTTTTTTAAATTTTATTTTATGGAAAAAAGGTAAAACAAAATTTCACTACAAAATAATAGAAGAATAACAATAGTTAATACATTGTTATCTTTAAAGTAGTTGCTCAGAGTACAAGATAGGGGCATAAAGATTTCTCCAGTTGATATTAGCACCTTCCTTTTTTAATCAGCTAAGAGACTAATAGTATAACAGGCATTGTATTTTTGGGGGGCGCATGCCGGTAATTGTATTTTTTCCCTTTTTCCTATTGTCCTTTCCCCTTTCACCCATCCTAGTTCCTTTTTCTTTTTGAACAATTTCTCCCCATTTCACAATATCTATCGTACATTGTAGTTTTTTTTGGTTTTGTTTTGTTTTGTTTTGAGAGAGGGGCTCGATATGTAGTTCAGGCTGGCCTAGAACTTGCAGTGATCCTCCTGCCTCAGCTGGGATGACAGGCGCGCGCCACCACGCCCAGGGCTGGAGTGATTTCTCATGGCGTAATCTTCACTTTATCAAGCATGTGACCAGCGGCTCCTCCTGGCATTTAAAAAAACCCGGTCTTTAGTAAGTCAAATCCAGCCAAGCAGAAAGCAAAGATCAAAACAACAAAACCTCTCTAAAATTACTGGTTTCCAGGTTAGCTTCCAGTCTGTGCTCGCTGTTCGGGCGGGAACTCGGAGCTCTGCTCTCGCCTGCGCACTCCCCGCATCCTCCAGGCTTCAAGAGCTCTGGCGTAAGTCACAGAGGTTGGGTTTCCTAAAACCTCTAGCTCAAGCTCTGCCCCCAGCTCTTGGTAGCCCAGTGCCGCCCTCTCAGGAAGGCCGCGCGGCGTCCCTCCCCTAGGCAACGTCTGTCGCGGTGGATGACGGGAATTGTAGTTTATGTGGGCCCGGGGGCCCGTGCACAAGCGCAGAGGGGCCAGCGGGAACTACACTCCCTGGAGCCCTGTGGACGAGTTGCGTGGGGCCGACCTGGGCGGGGCCTGTTGGGGGCGGGGCCTGTTGTTACGTGGGGCCGGGCTCCGTTCACCGCCTAATTCTGGCGGCTGGGTCGTGAGAGCGGGTGCGGTGCTGACGCTGGCTGTGGCGGAAGCGTTGTTGAGGCCCTTGCGGAGCGGTAATTCTTGGGCGAGATTTGCCGAGGAGCTGGAGGGCCGGCGGTGCGGAGGGCGCGGGCCCTGGCGCGGGCGCTGCTCTGCTCAGACCGGGACTCGGCGCTGGGGCCGGGGCTCGCCCGGCCCGATCGGGGCTCCTCTGCGAAGGCGCCGCGTGGGGCCGGGGCTTTTCCTCCGTTCCCCCCGAGAGATCCTCTCGCAGGCCGGCGACTTGCTCCTCCCTTGCCACGGCAGGTTCTTCCCTGTCCCTTGCTTTAAAGAACGTTCACACAGCACGCTTTAGAAGTTTCTCTTGTCTTTGAGACAGGGTCACACTGCAGTTCAGGCTGGCCTTGAACCCTAGCGATCTTCCTGACTCAGCCTCCCGAGTGCTGGGGTGACAGGCGTGTGCTACCACGCCTGGTTGGAGGTTTTGATGTTAAAAAACAAAACAAAACCAAAAAACAGCTTTCATAGCCGGGTGTAGGGGCGCATGCCGGTAATCTTAATTTCAGTGCTTGGGAGAGGCTGAGACAGACGAATCCCCAGAAGTTCGAGGCCAGCCTCAACAACACAGTGAGTCCCAGTCTCAAGAAACCAAAACCAAAACAAAAGTAGCTTTCTTGAAGAGCATTGGCATACAGTAAAAACATGTCACTTGTCTACTATAGTTGGGTGAATTTGTTTGCTTTTCAGGTTTGGTTTATGGGAGGTACAGTTCACATGCTAGTCCTCTGTAGGCATCTTACTGTTCTATGCTTTATCAAGGCCTTCAGTAATCAGTAGATTCAGGTGCTATACAGCTATTTCTATACTTAATGCTGAGGTTAAGTATATTTTTAGGATCATTAAAATGAAACAAGTGAAAATACAGAGATTTGTAGCTTGAGGCCTCAACAGTATTGCACTTGTCAGCGTGGCAGGTAATTGGACTTTTTGTTTCAGACAGGGTCATGCTGTAGTTAATTCAGGCTGGCCTTGAATCACTGTAGCCCAGGTTGGCCTTGAACTCCAGGTGATCCTCCTCCCTTGGCCTCCTCAGTGCTGGCATCACATGCAGGTCACTACACCCAGCCCATTTTTGACGTTTTCCATATTAAAAAGTGGCCCTGTAATTTGTCTCCTTTTAAAATTTGGATTTCAGTGGCTGCATTTTGAGACCATAATGTTAAGTGAAGTAAGTCAGACACACGAGCTTAAGTATCAGACCGTTTCTCTTTTTTTTTTTTTTTTTTTTTTTTTTTTTTGAGACAGGGTCTTGCTATGCCGTTCAGGCTGGCCTTGAGCTCCCTTTGTAGCCAGGCTGGCCTCGAACTCGAAATGATCCTCCTGCCTCAGCCTCCCAAGTGCTGGGATTACAGGCGTGCACCACCACACCGGGCTTAGAATGTTTCTCTTATATGAGAAACCCAGAATAAAAATAAAAGAGCAGAATAAAAGATAGTAGGAAGTAGGGAGGTAGATCTTTCTCAAAGGGGAAGGGGCTGAAGAGGAGGGGGGGGAGGCAAAAAGGATTTTAATAAAGGAATTAGGATGTGTTATGTACATGTACCGACTCCACACAAGGCAGGTAAACGTGCTTCTCCATGCGTGCATTCGATCTGGGGGGGTCCAGAGACTGTGGCATCTGCCATCCCAGGGACACTGTCTGCTCCTCTCCCTCTAGTGGCTGTTTAGCACCAGACTCACACAGAAGCCCAGAGGGCGTGGGTTGCCTCCTCCCGGTCATGGGAGCATGCTCAGCGCCTAGATAAGTGTGCACATAGTGGGACTTCATGCATACTCTTGGAGAAGGCCCACATCAACCTCTTCCATGATGTCGTAGTGGGCCTGAGCCCTCTGACAGCCCCCCGGGATTCCTGCTCCATATACACCCCATAAAGGGACTCTCCCCACTCCCATACAGGGAACAGAATAGCTTCCTTCAAGTGCAGGGTTCAGTAGCGGGGAGGGGATCACGAGTGAGAAGCACAGGCATCGCAGCAGGTCTTGTGCAGGACCAAGGCAAGGGCCAGCACCTGCCAGCACCTGGAGACCCCATTTCCCCTACAGTGATCCCTTGGATCTGGCCTAGGAGCACTGCTCTGCTCCGAGATACAAACAGAGGCAAGGGAGGTACGGGGACATTTCCAGGACTCAGAGCTGCATGTGCCCTGTCACACTGCGCTGCAGAGGGCAACACTCACCTTCCCATCATCCGGGTCTGTTGGGTGAAGGTGGAGGCCCTGGTGGCGCTCGAGAAGGAGGGAGCGCAGAAGGGTTGGCTGCCCCGGAACGCTGGCCCAAGACGCTGTGCGAGGGAGTGCAACACGACTGCCTGCACCGGCCATCCTGACCTGACTTCTGCGAGGCTCCCACCCGAGTGATTTCCAACCTGAGGAGGACACATAGTCATCGGGCAAACCTAGCCAGCAGGAGGGTTGCAGGGTGAAGCTCAGACCAAACTCCACATTACTCTGAGATGTTTGCCTCGAGAGAGGCAAGAGAGCCCGGCGCAGAAGTGATTTTCAGAGGGAAAGTTAGATTTCAGAAGAGAACGGTGAGAAACAGTACCAATTCCGAGCCAGTTTGTTAGCCAAGCACAGGTGGCAACTGCCTCCATGAAGTGCATTCACCCATGTTAGCTGAGACACCAGGCCTTGGCAAAGATGAGAAAAGAGGTGCAAGTCCTCTGGGGGTGGGTCCATCCCCTGTGGGGGGTCTCCACATGAGGACACCCAGGGGCACCATTAAAATGGCTCCAGGAAGGAATGTGGTGCAGGTTCCCGAGCATGAAGAGCTGGGTGGTCAGGGTCTCCACCTCTCTCCTGCAATGTGGCTCCGGTCAGAGACCCAGCTCCTGAGCTGTAGGACCCAGGGTATTGGCCTGAGACTGCAAATGACAGAGTAGGAAGAAGTCCTGATGTCTTTGGTGAACACAGCTCTAGAAATCTCATGCTGTGTCAGGGTTGGAGAAGGGGTGGAAGGACAGTCAGACTTTAGGGTCCAATTATTTAGTCTTAGCTCATACAAACCCTGCAAGGAAGTCAAGATAATCAGTTGTACATCTCAAAAATATAGAGTCAGATTCAAAAGGAACTTAAATATGTAGTGGAAATAAACATTTAGAATTTTGAACTATTACAAAAGTAAATACATTTTATTTACAATTACATCAAAAGAATAAAACACTAAAAATTAACAAAAGAAGTGCAAAATTTGTACACTGAAAACTACAAAACATTGCTGAAAGAAGTTAAAGAAGTCCAAAGTAAACAGAATGATGTCCCATGTTCATAAATCAAAAGATTTAATACTGTTAAGATGGTAATATCTTCAAATTAGTCTACAGATTTAGTATAATCACTTTTTTTTTTTTTTTTTTTGGTTTTTCTCCCGTACCGGGAATCGAACTCACGACCTTGCGCTTGCCAGGCAGGCACTGTGCGCTGAGCTAAATTGCCAGCCCCTATAATCACTTTTTAAAAACCTGCTGGCTCTTTAGACAAAATTGACAAACTAATCCAAAATTCATACTGAAATACATAATTCTCACGATATCTGGAACAATCTTGTAAAAGAAGACCTAAGGTTAAGGTATCACATTTCCTAATTTCAAAACTTACTAGACAGTGATAGCAGTCCATAGACTGACATGTCACTATT
>NW_004955425.1:20938338-20944234 GCF_000276665.1 Chinchilla lanigera | reverse complement strand
GCCTGTGGCACCTTACTTACTCAGCTAATTACCCTTAGCGAGGATGATTTTTGGCACTAGGCAACGGAAGTCTGACAGAAGACCAGAGGAGGTCTTCTCTGGGCTGACAAAATGGTATCCAGAGACGGTAATGAATCCAGTTGATGTCTTCCAAGGCCTGTCCACCAGCTACCGAGAGACATCACAAAGTCCAGCACATGTCTACTGTGACCTGAGCACCACTGTGAGTTTCCTGCACAACTGCAGCACTTCTTTGTGTAAGGGAATTGGAGCCATGAGGGATAGAAGAAAATCTCCCATGGGCTCCTAGGTCTTTGTAAGTGGCCCATGGCCTGGCCTGGGAAGGTATCTTCTGGGAAGATCTCCCACGGGCTACTAGGTATTTGTGTATCCTGCATGAGCAGGCCGGGGAAGACCTCCCTTGGGAAGACCTCTCCTGCACTCCTCAGTGACTCTGGGCTACTGTGGCCTGGACTGTCGGTGTCAAAGTCCAGGCTACTTACAGTCTCTGAACTGCTGGTTGCCAGATCTGGGGAGACCAGTGGAGAGCCAAGTGATGTCTCTGAGCACGGGGTGCCTGGGCCTGGGGAGACCTGCCTTGGTCTCCGTGGTGTCTCTGTGTCCTGAGAATTTGGGCCTATGGAGCCTTCCCCTGGGTCTCTGGAGTTTTCTGTGCGCCTGGTGGTGAGGCCTGAGGACACCTGTCCCAGGCTCCTTGTTCGCTTTGGGCTCCTAGGGTCAGAGCCTTTGCCGATCTTCCCTAGGTCCCTGGGGTTCTTTTCCTGCTTGGTGGCTGGGCCTAGGGAGGCCTTCTCTTCGCCCTTTAGTGTCTCAGGGTACCTGGTGCCGCGGCCTGGGGCGCCCCTTCCCTGGCCGCTCTTGGATCTTTCTGATTTGGAAGCTGAGCCAGGGGAGATCTGCCCCAGGCTCCTTAGTGGCTCTGGGCTTGTGGTGGTCATGCCTGTGGAGCCCTGACCTGAGTTTCCTGTGATGGTTGTGTCGCTCCTGCAGTGTGGCCTGTCTTGCCTGAATGAAGCGTACCATCTTCCGAGTGTTTTTAAGATGCTTTCTCTGCCTGAGATGCGGAGGCTGTCACCTCGAGAGGTTGGAAACAGCACAGCATGTCTGCTGTTTGAAGTCCCTTGCTGAGTGAGCTCAAGAGGCAACTGTCACCCTACTATGCATATTCACAAGGGTTCCAGTTCCATGTGGCCATGTTACTAAGGAAGTGAGGTCATGTCTTGGATCCACAACCTGAGCACCGCCTTCCATAAGGAGACCGTATGGCCAATCTTCATACTCATAGTGAAATAAATCAGTAGCTATTTCCTTATCATTATTTTTTATCTATGTATCCATCACATAGTCATCTTGTTACTGTTTATACTTGTAGTACTGAGCATTAAACCCACTGTCTTCATACTGAGCTACACCTTCAGACTGTTTTTCTCAGACACTGACTGAGGTCTCACTAAATCACTTAATTGAGCCTGTTGGGCTGCCCCTGTGATCTTTCTGTATCAGCCACCCGGAATGCTGGGATTACTGTCATGTACCACCATTTCTGATTCCATGTGCTGTTTAGAGACAGCAAAAGAGAAACTAAGAAAGTTGCTCTGATTTTAATCTTTGGTGACATTTTAATTTTTATTTTTTATTTTTATTTTTTTTTTGGTCTTTTGAGACAGGATCTCGCTATGCAGTTCAGGTTGGCCTTGAGCTCACTTTGTAGCCCAGGCTGGTCTTGAACTTGCACCATCCACTTGCCTTAGCCTCTCTAGTACAGGAATTACAGGCCTGTGCCACCACACCCGGCTGACATTTTAACTTGTAAGGCAACATATATGTACTGAAACTTTATAGGAGGCAGGCATAGTGCTAAGGGGTCTTTTCCATTCCAAGGAGCCATTTTCTCTGAACATGCAGTGTTCTATTTACACTTGGAGAGCTCTGTAATTTTAGGATGCTTTTGTTATCTGCATCAATTGTATCCTCATTTTCATTTTAATGGGGAGCATTGAGACATTCCAGAAATTTCCACAATGATTTTACTTAAGGGATGGAAATGGGAGTTTCACATTGTGACCTCTGGGGTGGTGGTGTGAAGGTCGTAGGCTGTTGGAGCATAGGAATGATTAAGTGTGCGTCCTTACCTACTGAACGCAGAAGGAACGTGTAGTATCCAGTGCTGTGACAGCGAGTGAGGTGGAACAGCGCGTGTGGAGTTCAGGGCAGTGGTCTGTGCAGGTCCTGAAACCATCACCCGGGTCGTGATGATGAACCCGCACACATTCATCACTTTGAAACTTTCCTTGCGGCACTTTAATCACCTCCTGTCCTCCCATGAGTTTGCAGTGTCTAGATTGTAGGCAGCTATAACTGTTCAGCAGGTAGTGTTTTGTTTGTTTTGTTTTGGCTTGGATAGGTTTGGTTTGGTTTAGTTTTTGTGTTTGGTAGAGTTTTTACCATCAGGATAACCATGTTGGCTTTCATGTGCGCACTTGCTTTTCAGTGTTTGAGTCATCACATGCTATTTTGTGGATGAACCACAGATTGTTCATGTGTCCATCTGCTGATGGCTATTTGTGTTGTTTCCAGTTTTGACCATGAAAAGCAAAGCTGCTGTGATCATTTCTGCACAAATGTTTGTATGGATACACATTCTCCTTTCTGTAGAGAAAAATACCTCAGTGTTGAATTGCTGAGTCACACGGATGGTACATGCTGAACTTAGAATTTGTGAAGCTGTCTTTTGAAGTGGTTGTTTAAAGCAGAGTTTGAGATTTCTCATTTTTCCATTGAAGGCTGTTAAACTTTATAGGTGACATCCCCCTGACCTATTGCTTATGGCCCAGCCCCACCTTCCATAACCCCCTCCTGTGAGTATATGAGGCTCTTGGGGGACATCCCAGCTCTGAACCATAACATTCAGCCCAAAAACCCCAAGCCTCATGTGCAGGTCCTTACAGAAAATGCATTTACCATGCATATTTTATGACAAATCTTAGATTTCCAAATAATACAGTGAGTTTAGTTTCAAGGAAACATATTGGAAAATGGTGCTTCATTTTCAAATCTTTATGGCTTTTCCAAGTTTAATCGTCATAAGAGGAAAATCACCTGAATTAGTTGTCAAAGACTAAGTTTGAATTCTGCTTCTTCTAAGCTAAGTGGGGAAGGTAGGCTGAAGTGAAAAGCACGTGGAATTAGTGGTTGGCTTAGTGAGCAAAGGCACAGATACTGCAGTGTTAGGAAGGAATGAAAGATGGCCATTTGTCATCATTTTTTATTGATATCCTCAAAGCCCAAACTTAAAGCTAGTAAGAAGGAGAGAAGTGTGCAGCCCTGCTTGTATCAGTTTATTTAAATGAATTTCCACGGGAAAGAGGGAGATTCTTCCATCCTAGATGGAACATTTTGTACAACCCATAGCATTTATGCAAATTTCAGCTAACCTGACTAGAGTTGTTTTCTCTAATCATCTTGGATCAATCAATCACATCTTTAGTTAACTACTCTATACCTAATAATGCATCGAATTCTACGACTTCAGATTCTGAACCTGTTTTGTAATATAAAAGTCAAATAAAAGGTTTCTTAAAAGCTGTTGGTGTTTTACCTAAGGTTCTGTTCCTTGCCAGAAAGGCTAACTTATAAAATCATAAACACAGTTTTAGGATACATGCCCTTGTCAAGGAAAAAAGATTAATTGTGAAGTTCAGCTCAGAGTTTTAGCCAGTGGAAGAGTTCCAGAAAACAGAAGGACATAAATTCTGTTGATTTTGTACTTTGACACTGTTTTTAAAATCCAAGCCGAATTATTTGAATATACTTTCATGTGCTAGAAAAAATGAACCCTTCTCACATCAAAATGTTTTTATCAGAACCTAAAAGTATAGAAATTATGTTTGTAGCTATCTCTACTTTGAAACAATGGTTTTTTCAAAAGGTGTAAACTTACACTACCCATAAATACAAATAGGACTTGAATAGTGCTAATTACAGCAATTGTGCAATATGTTTCACAATAGATGAGGTGGATTATTCAGTTTTAGAATCTTTTTAAAAGAGAAAGCGTTATTACAAACTATGTGAATGAATCTGAGACAGATATAGTACTGCTAATTATCACGTATTATCCTTTTGCTAAAGATGCCTTAGTAAGCTAGAAATTCAGAGCCAATCGTGGAGTCAGAGGGAGAAAAAAAATTACTATTGAGGCTATCTCCACTTACCCAGAAAACTCGTAAGTGAAATGTTGCTTTCAGCGCACTTTTTCTCTCCTGTACTTTTTACTTTTGCTAATGTCCCATTTTAACACCTGAAAAGGTCATTGTCTTACTGCAGTGAGACACAAGAGAATTGATAATGGTGATGGAAGTGGTTTCCTTTCCCATGGAGTCAAACTATGCCACACTTGCTTGAGGTTATAGTGTAAGCAGAGCAAGCCCTGTAGACAGGTATTACAAGTGGTGTCACTTGAGAAGTAGCAAAGTAGCCATTCAGTTCTCCAAATTTCTCTCCTACTGAATCCAGTAGTATCTTAAAATCTCAGCCTTGGAACTACTATTTAAATTAAGATACGGTGTCCTCATAGCAGTATCTTCATGACATCTCTGAATGAGGACTGCATTTTTAGACATATAAGCTGGGTGCAAAGGCATGGGATGCAAAAGGTGTGAGAATGGAAAGGAGGGTCTGGCATCCAGGGAACTCTCATGTGAGAGAAAGGACAAAGATAAAAAGAAGCCCCTTCAGGCTCTGACATCATCTTAGCACTGGTGTGAGAGTACTATAGATAGCTAAGTTAGAAATGAATATACAGGGGGCTGGGGATTTAGCTCAACGGCACAGCACCTGCCTGGCAAGTGCAAGGTCGTGAGTTCAATTCCCGGTACCAGAAGAAAAACAAAAACAAAACAAAGCAAAAATGATCATAGAAATGAATATACAATCAGAAAGGGACTGGGCTCTCAAGACAGTGAGCAGAAATATGAAGATATCAGAACTGTGGCTGGAGGTGCATCTGAAAATCAGGCCTCAAGATAGAGTCAATGCCCAGACCACCATATCTCCCTAGCGGAAAAGCAGTAACTTGGAATTATACTATAATTGGTATCACCTGGTCCAGTAAAGTCCAACTAGACTTCAGTCACCAGGTGGGTGGCCAGGGCATCAGACTCATCCCTTCCCCAAAATGCCTTTGTTCTTTCCACCTACCCTTGCTTCATGACCTGCTTCCTTATTGGATCAAAATTAACTAACCAGCTACGTCTACTAATCTCATTGGTTGATTACAGATTGACCCATGGGGGCCATCCCAGTGCAACACGGGGTGGGCAGGGTCAGGGAGGCGGAGTCAAGAGAGAAGGAAGGGCCTGACGCCCACTCCCGACCTCCCATGCCCACCTGGCCCCGGGCCGCTCCCGCACGACCTCCACCGGACCCCCAGTCGCGATCCCTTCCCTTTCCCCGGTCAGCCCGCACCTAGCACTTTGGAGCCCACCTGGCTACACCGTGCGATGCCACCCAGTGCCCCGCCCCCACCGGCTTTGGGCATCACCCACCTGTCCCGGAATGCTTTCTCTCTGGCGCACGGGGCTCCTCTGCTCCTCCCACAGGTACCCTCGGGGACACCCTCCCCTCCCCGTGTGACCCCATAGAAAGTCCGACACCTCTCCCTGGCTCCCCACACCTTCTCAACACTCCTCTGCACTCCTCTCTCCTCTGCTCTCCTCCCCTGTCCTCTTCCCTCCTCTCCCCTCCCCTCCCCTGCCCTCTATGCTCCTGTCCCCTTGTCCTCTGCTTACCCCCAAGTCCCACTGCATCCTCTTGTGTTCTGTTCTTCTCCCGAGGGAAGAGAGAAGTCAGCCTGTTCATCCCGGGTGCGTGGCCG
>NW_004955425.1:20935987-20937221 GCF_000276665.1 Chinchilla lanigera | reverse complement strand
CCTCCTGGCCCCCCGGCCTTTTCAAGCCCAGCCCGACCGCACCCGGCCCACAGCGCCCACAATCGCTCACGCTCACCCTCACCGTCCCGGTCCCGGTCCCCGTGGGTGCAGGTCCTGGTCCCCGTCACGATTGCAACCCCGCCCAAGCCCTGGGGTCACCGCCACTCTCCGTGCTCCAGACCCGCCACTTTCTCAGACAGCCGGGCCACCGCCCGCCAGCACTCTGGCAACATCGGGAGCGTCCTCCAAACCAGCAGGAAGGCCACAAGCAGAGAACCATCCACGGACCGGCGAACACTCCCCGGCGGCAGGGGCCCAACCCCGACTGGCACACCGCTCTCACCGGGGATCCATGTGGCAGGCACGCCTGGGGGCCATCACAGTTCAGCACGGGAAGGGAGGGGCAGGGATGCCGAGATGGACAGAAGGAATAGCCCGAGACCCCTCCTGACCCCCGCTGCCCACCTGGCCCCGGGGGCCGCTCCTGTAGGATCCCCACCCAGCCCTACCTGAGATCCCTTCCCTTTCGCGGGTCAGCCTGCACCTAGCACTTTGGAGCCCACCCGGCTGCACGGTGCGATGCCACCCGCTTACCTGGGCATTGTTCACCACCCACCTGTCCCTGGCGGCTTTCTCTCTGGCCCACAGGGCTCCTCTGCCACCCTCCTCCCACAGGTCCCCTCAGTGACATCCTCTGCTCCCCGTGTAACCCAATAGAAAGCTGACACTGTGCCTGGCTCCACACACTCTGGCAACTCAATCTCTGCACTCCTTTCTCTGCTCTCCTCTGCTCTGCTTTCCTTCCCTCCCTTCTCTTGCCCTCCTCTGCTCTCCTCTGCTCTCCTACTCTTTCCTCTCTCCTTTCCCCTCTCCTTCTCTACTCTCTTCTCCCCTCCTCTGCTCTCCACTCCTTTCCCCTTCTCTCCCTTACCCTAACCTGCCCTCCTCTCTGTTGTCTTCTTACTCCCAAGTCCCACTGCATCCGCTTGTGTTCTGTTTTGCTCCTAAAAGGAAGAGAAAATCTGCCTATTCATCCCGGGTCTGAGGGCAAGTTCTTCCTCCTCATTCGTATTGCCCCTTGACTGTAAGAAGGAGCAAGTTAATCTCCAAGCCCGAAGAAGAGAGGAAATGATAAACATCCGAGCAGAAATTAACACAATTGAAACTAAGAAAACAATACAAAGGACTGGGGCTGGGGATTTAGCTTAGCGGCAAAAGCGCCTGCCTGGCAAGC
>NW_004955425.1:20878880-20935162 GCF_000276665.1 Chinchilla lanigera | reverse complement strand
GGACTTTACCTCAATCTGATTAAAGCCATCTATGACAAACCAAGAGCCAACATCATACTAAATGGACAAAAACTGAAAGTTTTCACTTTAAAATCAGGAACAAGACAAGGATGTCCACTGTCACCACCCCTATTAAACATAGTTCTGGAGACACTAGCCAGAGCAATTAAACAGAGAGAGAAATAAAAATAAAGATGGAAAAGGAAGAAGTGAAATTATTTTTATCCGCAAATGACATGATACTCTACATAGAGGAGACCAAAAACTCCACCAAAAGACTCTGAGAATTAATGAACAAATTCAGTAGCATAGCTAAATACAAAGTCAACACTCAAAAATTAATAGCTTTCCTATATACAAATAGCGAACATAATGAAAGGAAAATAAGAGAAACCATACCTTTCACAATAGCATCCAAAAAGTTGAAAAACTTAGGAATTAATCCAAAAACAACAACAACAACAAAAAAAACTAAAATATCTGTATAGTGAAAATTACACTACTCTGAAAAGAGAGATTGAAGAGGGTTTCAAAAAATGGAAAGATATTCGTTGCTCATGGATAGGAAGAACGAACATTGTGAAAATGGCCATACTACCAAAATTGTTATACAGATTCAATGCAATTATAATGAAAATACCATTGATATACCTCACAGACCTAGAAAAAAAATTCCCCAAACTTATCTGGAACCAGAAGAGACCCAGACTAGCAAAAACAATCCTGAGAAATAAAGGCAAAGCAGGAGGTATCACAATCCCCGATTTGAAATTGTACTACAAAGCTACTGTGATGGTACTGACAAAAACACAGACCCGAAGATCAATGGAACAGACTGGAAGATGCAGACACAACCATAAAGACACTCAGCCACCTTATCTTTGATAAAGGAGCCAAACGTGCATGGGAAGAAAGATAGCCTTTTTAATAAATGGTGCAGAAATACTGACTTTCCACATGCCAGAGACTCAAACTAGACCTAAGCCTATCACCATGCACCAAAATAAAGTCAAAATCACTTAAAGATCTAAATATTAAAACAGAAACACTAGATCTATTGGAAAGTAGGTAGAAGTCTTGAAGACATAGGGGTAGGTAGTGAGTTCATTAACAAAAACCAAACTGCAGGGGAAATACTTCAAAGAATCAACAACTGGGATCCCATCCTATTGAAAAGTTTTTGCACATCAAAAGAAATCACCAACAGGGTGAAAAGAAAAGCCACAAATTGGGAAAAAATTTTAGCTAACTGCCGCTCAGGCAAAGGACTCCTGTCTAGAACATATAAAGAATTTACATAAATCAGGCCCCCAAATTTAAAGACCCAGTCCAAAAAATGGGCATCTGAGATGAATACACATTTCTCACATGAAGAAATACCAATGGCAATAAATACATGAAAAAATGTTCAGCGTCATTAGTCATTTAAGAAATGCAAATTAAAACAATCAGATTCCATCTCACCCCAGAAAGAATGGCTGTCATCAAGAAATCAACCCATAACAAATGCTGGAGGGGCTGTGGGGAAAAAGGAACCCTTCTCCACTATTGGTGGGAGTGTAGACTGGTGCAACCATTGTGGAAATCAGTCTGGAGATTCCTCAGTAAACTAGGATTAGAGGTCCCATTCAACCCAGCTATTCCCTTCCTGGGTATTTTTCCAAAAGAACTGAAAACATCATACCACAGCAATATTTGTGCACCCATGTGTATAGCAGCACAATCTGTAGTAACTAAATCTCGGAAACAATGCAAATGTCCATCAACAGAGGAATGGATAAAAAAGATGTATTTTTATACAATGAAGTATGACTCAGGTATAAAGAAAGATAAACTAGAGACTTTTGTAGGTAAATGGATTCAATTAAAGACCATACTCATAAGTGAAATAAATCAGATTCACATGTGTAAACATCGTATTTTCTCCCTACTATAAGAACCTAAAAAAAGTAAACAAAATCTGAAAGGTACAATAGATATTTTGAAAGGGAAAAGAAATTGCTCAAATAGGAAGGAGCAACTGAGATGAACAAGGGGAGAGGAAAAAGAAAGAAGGAAAAGGGAAAAATATATATATACGTATACACAGGGTAGCTCGGATAATTGTACTACTAGTATCTGCTGGTTTATTGAAAGGAAGTGTTAAATGTGTAATTGTTTGATCAGCCTTGTATGCCTATATCTGGTTATATGTGCAACCATTTTGAAGATGACATTATGTAATACAACAACCATTGTTAATATCCTATCACCATGCTTTGAAATTCTATATCATTTTAATTGCTCTCTATGCTGTTTTATGTATTTGCTTTTGTTATTTTGGGTTTTTTCTTTTCTCTTTAAAGTGAAAAACAAAATTTATATTTATATACAAGGATAGCTGGGTTAGGTGTATTGCTGATGTCTGTGGTTTATTGAAAGGAACAGTCAGTGCTTAAAATTTGCTTTTTTCTTGACCAATTTTGCACACTTGAATCTGGTAATCAGAATGACTAATCTGAAAACAACAACATGCAGTATAAGAACCATTGTTGAACTCCTATCATCTTGTATGGTGAGCCTCTGCATAATTTCCAATTTTTTTTTAGTACTTGTTACTGTCTTTGATTGTTTGATCAACCTTACATTCTTACGTCCAGTGGACTGAGCAACTTTGTTCCTGATAACAGTATGTAATGTAGTAACCATTGCTAGTTCCTATCATTTTGGTTTGAGGTCATGTCTCATTTTTGCTTTGTGTTGTTTAGATTTTGTCATCATTGTTATTTGCTAGCTTTTTTAATTTTTAAAATAAAAAATTTAAAAAACAAAGTGAATGTCTTACAACTCTTCCTTGAACAATGCAGAAGCACTGTAGAAGTCATATATGATTCTTACAATGAGATCTACTTAGGAAAAAGAAAAGAGGCTCATGGTCATGTGCTGGTACCCGGGCACTATACATGTTACTGTGTGACACTGTAATTTCAGTGCACAACCTACAAATTAACTTTCTGTACATAACTTCCTGAGACATCCAGACACTGCTAAGTGTTCTGTTTTGCTTAGGTCGTGGAACTGTGCATAGGAATACACTGGATACACTGTGGTTGCTTGCTTACACAGAAGCCAATGTAAACATTCCATTGCATTCACTCATAGGTGCATTTGACAGGGAACAGTGAATGCATTTTCACTTTTCCCTGAGCATTGCAGAAGCTTTGTGGTAAGTGCTATACATTTCCTCCTCTGAGCTCTTCTTTGGAAAAGTTAACTCAGGCTCCATCTCAAGTGTTTTTACACAGGCATTATACATGTTACTATGTGATAAGGTAATACGAATGTACAACCTAGAAAATAACATGCTGCACTTCCTCAAACATTCACACAAGGCTAAGAGTTGTGTTGTGCTTGTATCATGGAACTGTTCATAAGCATACACTGGCAAGCTGTTCCTCCTTGTTTAGAGAGGCCAACATACTCATTCCATTCCATTCACTCATACACGCATTTGAACAGGAAATGTGAATGCATTTGCACCATTGCAGGAGCATCGCAGAAGCTCTGCTCTAAGTGATATAGGTTTCCTACAGGGAGCTTTTATTTGCAAAACTGAACTCAGGCTCCAATACGTTGGTACACAGGCTGTTCCTGCTTGCTTACACAGAGGCCAAGTTACCCATTTCATTCCAGGTAGCCTACACTGTGTTTTTCACTCCATTCACTCATTCACACATTTGACCTGGAAATGTGAGTGCACTTCCACCATTGCCCAAACATCACAGAAGCTCTTCTCTAAGTGATATAGGTTTCCTCCAGGGAGCTCTTGTGTGGAAAGCTGAACTCAGGCTCCCTCTCATGTTTGTACACAGACTCTATTCATAATACTATGTGATCATATATTTCCAGTGTACAACCCAGAACACGACTTTCTGCACAGAACTTCCTGAAACATTCCCACAATGCTAAGTGTTGCGTTGTGCTTATGTCATGGAAGTGTGCCTAGGAATACATGGGTAAGCTGTCCCTGCTTGCTTACACAGAGGCTAACATACCCACTCCATTCCTTTCACTCATATGCACATTTGCCCAGGAACAGTGAATGTATTTCCACTTTTCCCTGAGCATTGCAGAAGCTTTGTGATAAGTGCTGTACATTAACTCCTATGAGCTCTTCTTTGGAAAAGTTAACTCTGGCCCCCTCTCATGTGTTGTTACACCTGCATTATACATGTTACTACGTGATCAGGTAATACCAGTGTACAACACACAAAATAACCTTCTGCACCTAACTTCCTGAAACATCCACATGCTGCTAAGTGTCGTGCGGTGCTTATGTCATGGAAGTGTGCATAGGCGCACATTGGGTAAGCTGTATCTGCTTGCTAGCACAGTGGCACAGTAACATTCCATTGCATTCACTAGTATATGTTGGCCGCAAAGGTTGAGTGTGTTGCCATCCTTCCTTGAATGCTGCAGAAGCTTTGTGGAAAGTGATATATGTTTCTTTCAATGTGATCTTATTAGTGTAGGCTCCCAGTTATGTGCTGCTACACAGGCTCTATACATATTGATATGTAAACCTGTAATACCAGTGCACAAATTTCAAATTATCTTTCTGCACATAACTTCTTCAAACATCCACACACTGCTAAGTGTTGTGCTTTGCTTATGTCATGCAATTGTGCATAGGAATACCTTGGTTAAGCTGTCCCTGCTTGCTTACACAGAGGCTAACATACCCAAACCATCCCATTCACTCATACATACATTTGACTGGGAAGAGGTAATGCATTTCCTCCCTTCCCTGAGCATCACAGAAGCTTTGTGATCAGTGCTGTATGTTTCCTCCTATGAACTCTTCTTTAGAAAATTTAACTCAGGCTCCCTGTCATGTGTTGTTACACAGGCATTATACACTTACTATGTGATCAAGTAATACCAGTGTACAACCCAGAAAACAACTTTCTGCATACAACTTTCTAAAACATCCACATACTGCTAAGTGTTGTGCAGCACATTGGGTAAGCTATATCTGCTTGCTAGCACAGTGGCACAATAACATTCCATTGCATTCGCTAGTATGTGCTTAGGCCACGAAGGTTGAGTGTGTTGCTACCCTTTTGGGAATGCTGGAGAAGCACTGTGGAAAGTGATATGTGTGTCTTACAAAGTGATCTTCTTAGAAAAACACACAGGAGGCTCCTTGATATCTGTAGGTAAAGAAGCTGTATTTGTATTACTGTGAGATCAGGTAATACTAGTGCACAATGTACAAATCAACTTTCTGCTCATAAATTCCTAAAACATGCACACACTGCTAATAGTTCTGTTGTGCTTATATAACGGAACTGTGCATAAGCATACACTGGGGAAGCTGTCCCTGCTTGCTTACACACAACAGTGTATACCCATTCCATGACACTCAGCCATACGCGCATTGGACCCAGAAGAGCGAGTGCATTTATACCCTTGCCTGAGGATCGCAGAATGCTTGCTGTAAGTGGTATAGGTTTCCTCCAGTGAGTGCTTGTTGGAAATAGCAGGGCTAGTGTTCCTCTAATATGTTGGTACACCAGCTCTACAGATAGTCCTATATAACCATGAAACAGCAGTGTAATACCAAGAAAACAACTTTCTGCACCAAACTCCCTGAAACATTGACAAAGTTCTAAGTATTGTATTGAGCTTATCTCCTGAAACTCTTTATGGGAATACATTGGGTATGCTGTCCCCACTTGCTGACACACACAACAGTGTACCCTTCCCATTACATTCACCCATTCGCGCATTAGACCAAGAAGAGCAAGTGCGTTTCCACCATTCCCTGAGCATCACAGAATGTTTGCTGTAAGTGGTATAGGTTTCCTCCAGTGAGTGCTTGTGGGGAATAGCAAGCCTAGTGTTTCTCTAATATGCTGGTACACCAACTCTACAGATACTATGTAACCATGTAACAGCAGTGTAATACCAAGAAAACAACTTTCTGCACCAAACTCCCTGAAACATTGACAAAGTTCTAAGTATTGTATTGAGCTTATCTCCTTGAAACTCTTTATGGGAATACATTGGGTATGCTGTCCCCGCTTGCTTACACACAGCCATATACACATTCCATTACATTCACTCATACGCGCATTTGACCGGGAAGAGAGAGTGCGTTTCCAACCTTCCCTGAGCATCCCACAATGTCTGCTGTAAGTGGCATAGGTTTCCTCCAGTGAGTGCTTGTGGGGAAGAGCAAAGCTAGTGTTCCTGTAATATGTTGTACACCAGCTCTATACATGCTCCACTGTAATTCTGTAATACCAGGGTAAAATCAAGACAAGAACTTTCTGCACCGAAGTCCCTGAAACATTCCCAAAGTTCTACGTGTTGGGTTGAGCTTATCTCATGAAACTATGTATTGAAATACATTGGCTACGCTGCCCCTGCTTGCTTACACACAGCCATGTACACCTTCCATTCCATTCACTCATAACACACATTTGACCAGAGAGGGCAAGTGCGTCTCCACCCTTCCCTGAAATTCACAGAACGTTTGCTGTACGTGGTATAGGTTTCCAACAGTGAGCGCTGCTGGGAATAGCAAACCTAGTGTTCCTGTAATATGTTGATCCACCAGCTCTATATATGCTCCATTGTAATCCTGCAATACCAGGGTAAAACCAAGACAACTTCCTGCACCAAAGTCCCTGAAACATTCCAGAAGTTCTAAGTGTTGGGTTGAGCTTATATCATGAAACTATGTATTGGAATACATTGGCTGGGCTGTCCCTGCTTACTTACACACAGCCATGTACACCTTCCACTCCCTTCACTCATACGCCCATTTGAACAGGAAGGGCAAATGGGTCACACTTCCCTGAAAAACACGTTTGCTGTACATGGTATAGGTTTCCTCCACTGAGTGCTTGCTGGGAATAGCAAACCTAGCGTTCCTCTACTATATTGCTACACCAGCTCTACACATGGTCTTATGTAATCATGTAATACCAGTGTAACACCAAGAAAACAACTTCCTGCCCCAAACTCCCTGAAATGTTCCCAAAATTCTATGTGCTGTGTTGTGCTTTTCTCATGAAACTGGGTATGGGAATACGCTGGCTAAGATGTCCCTGCTTGCTTACACACCACAATGTACCCATTCCATGACATTCACCCATACGCGCAGTGGACCCAGACGAACAAGTGCGTTTCCACCCTTCCCTGAGCATCGTAGAATGTTTGTTGTGAGTGGTATAGGTGTCCTACAGTGAGAGCTTGTTGGAAATAGCAAACCTTGTGATCCTCTAATATACTGGGACACCAGCTCTATACATGATCCCTTGTAATCTTTTAATACCAGGTCAAAACAAGAAAACAATTTTCTTTCCCACACTCCCTGAAACATTCCCAAAGTTCTAAATGTTGTGTTGAGCTTATCTCATGAAACGCTGTACCAGAATACACTGGGTGTGCTATCTCCTCTGGCTTACACACAGCAATACACACATTGCATTACATTCACTCATACATGCATTTCACCGGGAAGAGCTAGTATGTTTCCAACCTTCCCTGAGCATCCCACAATGTCTGCTATAAGTGGCATAGGTTTCCTCCAGTGAGTGCTTGTGGGGAAGAGCAAAGCTAGTGTTCCTGTAATATGTTATACACCAGCTCTATATATGCTCCATTGTAATTCTGCAATACCAGGGTAAAACCAAGACAACTTTCTGCACCGAAATCCCTGAAACATACCCAAAATTCTAAGTGTTGGGTTGAGCTTATCTCATGAAACTATGTATTGGAATACATTGGCTATGCTGTCCCTGCTTGCTAACACACAGCCATGTACACCTTCCATTTCATTCGCTCATAACGCATCTGACCAGAGAGGGCAAGTGCGTCTCCACCCTCCCCTGAAATTCACAGAATGTTTGCTGTACGTGTTACAGGTTTCGTAAAGTGAGGGCTTGCTGGGAATAGGAAACCTAGTGTTCCTCTACTGTATTGGTACACCAGCTCTATACATGGTCTTATGTAATCATGTATTACCAGTATAACACCAAGAAAATACTTTTATACCCCAAACTCCCTGAAACATTCTGAAAATTCTATGTGTTGTGTTGAGCTTCTCTGAGGAAACTGGGTATGGGAATATATTGGCGAAGCTGTCCCTGCTTGCCTACACACAGCAGTGTACCCATTCTATGACACTCAGTCATACACGCATTGGACTTGGAAGAAAGAGTGCATTTATACCCCTCCCTGAGCATCACAGAATGTTTACTGTAAGTGGTATAGGTTTCCTCCAGTGACTGCTTGTTGGATATAGCAAACCTTGTGTTCGTCTAGTATGTTCGGGCACCAGCTCTATACATGATCCCTTGTAATCTAACCCTAACCCTAACCCTAACCCTAACTCTAACCCTAACCAACCCTAATCCTAACCCTAACCCGCTGATATCTACAGGATTTAACTAGCTAAGGGAATTCCACGTCCACAAAGTCTCAAGGGCCATTTGTCACTTGGATCAGGGAGAAATCATGAAGACTGACCTGAACCCAGCCAATCACTGAAGGTAAGTATTTCCTGCTGGGATTATCAACAATGTTGTTGGAACTGTCAACAGTGAAGAGAAAATCATGCCTGTAATCCCAGTGACTTGAGAGACTAAGGCAAAGGAAAGCAAGTTTGAGGTCAGTCTTAGCAATTTAGTGAGATTTTTGAAGAAAAATAAAGGCGGGGGGTGGAATGTAGCTTGGTGGCAGATTATCTGTCTACCATGCTTGAGGCCCTGGATTCAATCTCAAGTCCCACCCCCCAAAAACAAAAGCTTTACAATTTGCTATGTATCATTATGTTTTCCAAGAGCTTTAATGGCTAGTAGACGTTATCCACAGGTAAACTCCCTAAGACATCAACTACAAATTTCACTCACACTCCAATATGCAAACTATTTGACATAACACAAGTACCTTTCTTCACTAGATAATGAGAAGTCTCCAAGTCTCTCAGAAGTCTCTTTCTTTCAGGAAGAAGAGGCCAACTTGGCATTAATATACAATGTAATTACCCTGGGGTCTGAGCAGAAATCTGTCCTCCTCAACCCTTTGATCTTGGCTTAGGTTTTGTGGCCCAGAGGACTAAGACACTTGGTATTTCCCCCTAAACTGAGGCCCAGTGAAAATGCCTGAGAGTTGAACCTTTTCATAGTGTCCATGATCTCTGGACTTCCGTCCAAGTTCATGTACCAATGCTGAAAACACATATTAAGATGTACTAATAATGTAAAAAGATCATTAAGTGCCTTTTTTCCTAAGTAGACACATGGCAAATGTGCCCAAATCCTGGCTCCTAAACAAAGGTTTGATCCCACATCTTGGTCACTCTCAGGGTTTGAAGAATGGCCCAGTGTGCATGCATGTGCCTGTGCACTGGTGATATGTGGAGTTACCCTGAGTTCAGGGTGCAGACAGGGCAGATGGAAAGCACATTAGCTAATCTGTCCAATGTGGTCCAGCTCGTACAATTCAGGCTCTTTACACTCTTTCTTTTTGTGGGGGTGTAGCTCAGGGGTACAGCATTTGACTGCATATTTCTTTTTGCTACACTGGGAACAGAACCCAGAGAATACTAACTTTGGTCCCCAGCCCTCACCTCCATTTTTTTAAGACACAGGTTTGGCTAATTTAGCCAGGCTGGTTTCGGACTTGTGATCCTCCTGATTCAGCCTAAGCAATTTAACAATTCTTTCAAAAATACCAAAAACCAAAACAAAACAGAGAACAATAACAACAACAAAAGAAGGACTGAGATATAGCTCAGTAGTTAACCATCATGGGCTGTTTCCCCAGTTCCACGAAACACAAAAATTAGTTGGACAAAACTAATTCTTCCAGATAGCCTTCAATATATGCTTTCACTTTCTTTGACAAAAGATTGAACACAAGGGAATCACACAAGTGTTCTACCACTGAGCCATACGCCCTGTCTTAATCATTTCATTTAAAAATGTTTGTTTTTTTTTTAAAGATAAGCATGGTGGTATACACATGTAATCCCAGCTCGTGGGAGTCTCAGGCAGAAGGGTCACCATGAGTTTAACGCCAGCCTGGACTACATGGTGAGATACTATCTGAAACAAAACAGAATACTCAAAAACATACTCTCTTTTGTTGTTGGTCAGGCATGATTGATACACGCCTGTAATCCAAGTACTCAGGGAGGCTGAGGTGGGAGTATCACCCCAAGTTTGATACTAGCCCTGAGCTACACAACAAAACCCTGTGCTCCGAAAACAACAGGAACAAGACAGTCTTCCAAGGAACACTTGGCACTTTTATTTAAAGGCTTATCTCCAGTTGGGTACAGTGGTACATGCCTACAGTCCCAGCTACTTAGACAGCTGAGGGAGGAGGATCACTAATGTGGTCTTACCAAGTCTCTCTGAAAGCAAAAACGAGTGTGGGTACTCATCAGCAGAGCGCTTGCTTAGCATGAGTTCAATGCTCAGCACTGCCATTTCCTCGAGAAAACATACTTTTTCTTTTGAAAAAAAAAAAATACTTTTGAAAACCCTACATGTTTCATTTTCCTTTAAAGACAGAACATTCACATAATAAGTAAGTAAATAAATAAATAAATAAATATGAAGGTTCAACAGACTCTAGGAGCAGAAATTCAATTTAAGACAAAATGTGATTTGAAAGAATTAGAGGTATTTTAATCTGTTTCTTAGTAAGAGCCACATAGATTCCATTTAGCTTAAGTCACATGAAACATGGGATTTATATTCTCATATTCACCTATTTAAAACATCTGGCCATTACTTTATCAAAATAACTGAAGTAAAACAAAATGAAATAAAGCAAACTCTAACATAGCACAGTTTTTTCCCAGCCTTGAGGCAGGGTGGCCTTGAACTTGCTTAAGTAGCCCAAACAAGCCTCCAACTCACAGGAATCCTGCTGCCTCAGCCTCCTGAGTGCCTCAGAGGCATGCGCCACCACACCTGGCCCTAGCACATATTTTTATGACGTGAAACATTCCATTGTTTTTTAAATAAAAAAATTAATCAGCTACAGATTCAATTAAGTTTTCACTATTAACCTGATAACTACTATCACTGAACCCTATATTCCTTTAGAGCAGGGTTTCTCAAACTCTCCTTACTGCCATTTTGGGGCTACGTAACTCCTTGTAGGGAAACTGACGGATGCAGCACAGGAAATTCAGCAAAACCCTAGGCCTCTAGCAACTAACTGCCAGCAGCACCCACCCATACACTTGAGAACATCCCCAAACAATGCCAAAGGATAAATCCATCTACCAAGAACCTCTGTTGCAGAATAAGACATTCCTCTCCTTTGCATTCAATGGTGAAAATCAACTACAATTCTGAAGGAATTACAAAGCTTAATAAGGGGCTGGGGATTTAGCTCAGCGGCACACCGCCTGCCTGGCAAGTGCAAGGTCGTGAGTTCAATTCCCGGTACCAGAAACAAACAAACAAAAAAACAAACAAACAAAGCTTAATAAAAAAAAATTATTTTCAATTAAAGAATACTTAAGGGATCACACTGATATCTACTGGTTTGGCAGCTAAACTGTACATCTGACATATATTCATTTTTTTAAGCCTTCAAAATTAAAAGTAATAGAGATGCTATTTTGGGAAAGTAGAACAATTAAATGAAAGCAGTAACATTAACTTTAGAACTATTAACTTTATGTAAAGCCTAACAACTATAATACTACTGGCTGTTTATTGCTTTCTTAGTTTTTGGTATGTTATCTTTTGGATGAACTGAATTTTATTTTTTCTGACACAGGGCCTCACTATGTAGTTCAGGCTGCTCTTGAAATCACTACATAGCCCAGGCCAGCCTCAGACTTGCAACAATCCCCCAGCCTCAGCATCCCAAGTACCAGGGTTACAGGTGTACACCACTATGCCCAGCTCTTGAACAGAATTTTTAATAAATGCTTTTAGAGACTGAAGAATAAGAGGGAATTTTTTGGAGACAAAAAACTTCTGGTTCAAAAAACTTGCGAAAAATAAGCAGTATACTATTTTATGATTTATACTCAAAATTTAAAAAGTAGACTACAAAATAAGAAAGCTGATATTAATAATTCTACAAAATAAAAATTTTCTAGGCATTTTAATAAAAGACATTTGGTAATTAAATACTGTCAATTAAACTGATGAACTTTATTGGGGTTAAAACTATAACAAAGTTCATCCTAAAACATTTTGCAATGCAAAACTATTTCACTCAAGGAGTGAAATATTTCACTCAAATTTAATAAATTTGAACACTAGAAATTACAAGCAATTTTCAAAAGCAGACTCACATTCATAAAACTTTATACATCATTTGAACTAACATTTATATTACTAAAATCAAACATGCATCACCACCAGACATTCTTGTATCATGATTTTTATATATTACATTATTTAACAGCACTCCTCATCACTATATGAATTTTATCATACACTTGCACCATTCTCCTTGGATTTTTGATCTTTGTCTTCATTCTTTATATTATCCTGTAAAACAACAAAAAAGCAAAAATCGTTTAATTAGAGTCTCTTATATTTTACTTTCAAGACAGCTTAAAATCATATTCAGTTACTAAACTTTTTTGGTTATAAATAAAAGTAACACACTAATAATATCTTAGTGCCAAAGACTTCCTAAATTCTGTCCAACAATAAATGAGTTTAAAAGGAAGAAATTCTCAGCACTGCAAAAGAACAAATTACACACATACACACACACCAAAGAAAGGAATGTTTTCCTCTTCCTCAAGTTTAAACCCACTATGCAATTCTGAAAGAAATACAAATAAAACCCTTCCCCGCTTAGGGCCGTCACCCATCCCAGGGTTTCCTTCACACACGCCAAGCATGCGCTGAATTATGCCCCAGCCTCAATGCATGCTAACATGTCATGCCCTGCAAGGTTGAGGCAATGCAATGTTACCATTATTTGCTTCTAAAAACAACTACGAAGAACATAATAATATTAAAATGGCCAGAGACATTTTAAAATTTAAGTAAATTAAAAGTATTTAAAGTACAAAATTTCTTACCTTCTTGAGAACAGTGTGGATTTCATCCATTACTGTAGATAAGTTTCTGATTGTCTTATTCAGTTGGTTTTCAAATTGCAAATTCATGTTTTCTGAAACCTTTAAATTTTCTTGCAACTGGCTAAGGTCCTTTTTAACTTCTCTGAGTTCACCAGAGAGACTTTTGTTGGAGATTTCCAAATTTAGTATTGTTTTTTCATCTTCATCTGTTAAAAATCAAATCAAATCACCTCATTTTGGGCGTAAAATTTCCATTTAACTTAAAGGTTGAAGTATTTAAGCTACAGTGTGATGGCTGGGCGTGGTGACGCACACCTGTAATCCCAGCACTTGGGAGGCTGAGGCAGGAGGATTGTTGTGAGTTCGAGACCCGCCTGGGCTACAAAGTGAGCTCAAGGACAGCCTGAACTGCATAGCGAGACCCTGTCTCAAAAAGACAAAAACAAAAAAAAAAGCTACAGTGTGGTGGCACGCTCATGAAATCCCACACTCAGCTTCCAAGTTTGAGGCGAACTGAGATACGAGTTTAAGGCCAGTCTAGATTACATGAGACCCTGACTGAACACAAACAAAAATTTTAAAAGCTATGAAAAAGCAGATAAAAGCAATTTTATTACTTATAAAGCACAACACAATCCATATTCATTTCATTAAAAAGTAAGTCTCTCTTGCTTTTTTTTTTTTTTGGTTCAGACAGGGTCTTACTATGCAGATGCAGTACAGGCTGACCTTCAACTTGCTATGCAGCCCAGCCTGGTCTTGAACTCACAGTGGTCCTCCTGTCTCAGCCTCTCAAGTGCTAGGACTACACCACCACTCCCAGCAAAATGTAAGTCTTAAGTACCATTACTGTATTGGTAAACACAGGTTGCATTTTTAGATGACTATGGAAACTAGAGGAAACAGAGCCAGGTGTGGTGGCCCATACCTGTAATCCCAGCACTTGGGAGGCTGAGGCAAGAGGATCACTGCAAATTCAAGGCCGGCCTGGGCTACATAGTGAACTCAAGTTTAGCCTGAACTGCACAATGAGATCCTGTCTCCAAAAAACAAACGAAACACTGGTAGACTAAGAGGTTCTAGAAGAGGTTTGAAAGGATATGATAGAATAAAGTGAACACAGAAATGCTCATGAATAGCTAAGATTCTTCTAAGCCAAACTTGTAAGTTTATTACCTGCAACAGAAATTGTAAGTAGTAACATGTTGTTTAGACTAAAATTTAAGATATGCCTCTACACAGACACATATGGTTTATTTTATTTTAGTATTACTGGGGCTTAAACCCAGGGCCTCATACATGCTAAGCAAGCTACAACAGGCTCTTGTTAAGGTGCCTAGGCTGGCCTCAAATTTATGATCTTCAAGCCTTAGCTTTCCAAGTAGCTGAGATTACAGACATATACCAGCACACCGGGCTCCTACAGAGCCTTAAAGTATTAACATACCCAATGCTATACTTCACCTGTTTTTTCTTCTAGTAATTGGAGCTTCTGTTCTACTTCAGCTCTTACTTTTTCACTCTTTTCCAATTTTTGTAAGAGACTTCCTACATCTACCATTGCACCATTATACACGATAAGCCCTACATTTTCTTCTACATCCTTTAATTCCTGTTTTACTGTTGGTGTTGGAAGTAACAACCTGTTGCCTACAACAGAAAAGATATCACATTTTAGAAAGACATTTCCCCAATAATACATTTATAAAAAAGTCAAGAGAATGAAATATACTCTAACCTAGCATATCTTCCTGCAATGATTCAGACTCTTCATGATTTTCTTCATCTTTTGATGTATCTGTTAATTTCCGATAAAAGCAAGATTCACGGAGTACTACTTTATTAAGAAGTTTCTTTACCTATTATATAAGCAAGTAAGCACATTAATAACATAAAAATGATTTTTTTTATTCTCCCACAACAATGGTATTCTAATTTTCACAAATAAATATCCACAGAAACTGTTTTCTCAGGTACCAATTTACTACCCAATTAAAGCAGTTAAGTGTCTTCTTTATGAATCTAAGCCTATCAGGAGGGAAAAAAAATCACATGACAATAAATGTAAAAGGATGTTTATTATAGAATAATTTATAATTCAAAAAAAAACAGAAAACACAAATAATGAGAAGCTCAATGATCATTCATTCACCTGCACAATGGAACACTAATTAGCAATGAAAAGAGTAAGGCGGATCTGTATTGTCATGGCAGAACGTCTAGGTTATAATATGAATGAAAAAGGAAGTGTCAAAACATACAGAACAATTTCATGTTTTATAAACAGGGAACAATCAGCCAGGTGTGCTGCAACATCCCTGTAATGCCAGCACTCTGGAAGGCTGAGGTGGGAGGATTACAAGTTTGAGTCCAGTCTGGACCTCTTAGTAAGAACCCCTCTCAAAATTTAAAAATTTAAAGAGCGCTGGGAATGTAGCTTAGTGGAAAGGCCCTGAATGTGATCATCAGTACTGCCCCTCCAAAAGAGGGGGACTATTGCTTACAAAAAGATCTAATGGGTTATATTTTAATTCTGAGGAGCAGAACTAGAGCAAAATGGAGAAGGAACTTCTAATGTTTTCATCTTACACATTTATGTATGCTTAGTATTGTATGACTATTTAACAATTATCCTGGACTGTTTGCTTCTATATATCACAAAGTCAACAGGGATTTAAAGATGAAGAACTGGGGATGTAGCTCAGTAGGGCACCTGCACAGCATATGCAAACCCTTGGGTTCACTCCCCAACCCCACGAGGGAAAAAAAGAGTAAGGAAAGGTTCCTAAACACTGCTGTCATTTTAGAATTACAGAATAGGCTACCTGAGCTCGAGAAAGATGCAGTCCAAGAGTATAGAGTATTTCTTCCAAATCCTTTTCAAGAAGGTAACCACAATGGCTTTGATCAAAATAAACAAAGGCCATTAGGAGATCCCTGTTAATTGTGATCATCTGAGTCTTTTCTTTTTCCTACAGGAAATGCAGAAAACATACAATTTTTTTTTTGCCATTGGAAAAAAAAAAACCACTGTCTACATGAAAGCAATAAGTTAAAAAAAGATACTTGTCTTATCTTAGCTAAAACAAATTGACTTTGTATGTGAACATGGGAGAAAAAAACAGACTTGTTAGTTACCTGACACTGGCACAAATAAAGAACAGTTGAGTGAATTTTGCTTACTGACAAGGACTACTAAACTTCATGATCACATTAAGTTTAAAATAAATTTAGATTACATAAAATACGGAAATCATCACATTTTTATAGAGACTACAGTATTCAGTAAATACCTTATCTTTAGAGGACTTCTCTTTGCAATATCTGTTGATATCTCTTTTGTCATCGCGTTTGTTTATTTCTTCCTCATCCCGATCTGTAAAATAAGTGTTACAGAATGAAAATTCTTTTCTGGGAGGTGGTTTATTATTATTATTAATTTATTTATTTTTGGTACCAGAAATCAAACTCAGGACTTTGTGCTTGCTATTATTTATTTTGAGACAGGGTCTAATTCTGTAATCCAGACTGGCTTCAAACTCTCAGCAATCCTCCTGCCTCAATTTCCCAAGTGGTGGTATTACAGGCATATGCCACTATGTCTGGCAATCAAATTTCTTTAATACAAGTATTGTCAACTTTTGCAGAAACTAAAACTACTCTTCTATTTAAAAAAACAAAACAAAAACCCTTCCAAATGATAAAACAGCAAGAAATACATGAATAAAAGTAGTTTCTAAGTGGGACATGCCTACAACAGTAGCATTCTGGGAGGCTGAGGTAGGAGAGTCCAAGTCCAAGTCCAGCCTGGGAAATATGGCAACTTAGTGAGACACTGTCTCAAAAATTTGGAGATGTAGTTCGGTACAAAGTTTAATCCCCAGTAGTGGGAAAAAAAAAACCTACCAACAAAAACAACCACCAACTTTGAATGTTACAGGAAAGAATTATAAAAATCAAACAAAACCCAGAAGAAATTACAAAGAATAACAGGTAGTGGCACATGCCAATAACATCAGCTACTAGAGAGGCTGAGGAAGGAGGATAACAAAGTCAGGCTCAGTGTGGGCAAATTGCACTTAGGGAAATCCTGTTTCAAAACAAACAAAAAAAAGAGACAGCGATAGCTTAGTGTAAGGGCCCTGGACCCAATCCTAAGTACCACAACAGCAAAAACAGGAAAGCAAACACACTTTAAGTGCATCCAGACAGTACCAGCTTTTGAGATACTATAATGCTTTTTTTCAATACTTTCTATTATAGTCCCTTCCTGGACATCAACAACAAACATTAGCAGCTAAAGAAGCCAACCTTTGCAGAACAAAAAAACAGTAAGTTTTTTCTTTGTTTTATTGAGAGGTTCTTGCTATTATATAGTTCAGGCTGGCCTTGAAAACTGCTTCTGGCAAACTTCCTGCCTCTGCCTCCCAAGTGCTGAGATTACAGGCATGCACCACTATGTCTGGCTGCTCATACACAATTTTTGTCCTAATATACTTCATAAAACTTTCACAGCAGTTAGTATCTTTGGATATTCTGAAATATTGCATTTGGTGGCATTTTGAATTTGAGAAGTCAAAACATACCAAAAAAATTTAAAGTAAAACACTGAAACATCCATGAATTTGCTAACATGCTAACTGAACAAAGCCAGTCACATAAGGCCCACAAATTGTTTGATTCTGTTTATATGGAATGTCCAGAATATACATGCAGACAGAGAACAGATTAATGGCCAGCACCACCACACGCATAGAAAGCTACAAATTGTCTGAGTCTGAGGGTACAGCTCAGTGGTACAGTGTGTGCTTAGGATCCAGGAAGCCCTGGGTCTGATCCCCAGCACTAATACATACATACACACACATATTCTATACAGCACTAGAAACTATTACAGCTTTTTTTTTTCTTTTCATTTTTTGAGATACCAGTAAGCAGACCAAGCTAGCCTTGAACTGGCAGCAATCCTCCTGCCTGAGCCTCCCGACTGCTGGGATTACCGGCGATGCCACCACGCCCAACTTATTATCACACCTTTTCTGACACAGATGAAACACAACATTGAGGGAAATTATTTTCAAGTTGACATTAATTGCATAAGGAAAATAGGATAATAAAAAATAAGTGAAAACCTCACATAAAAAATAATGACTACTAAATACATTTTTACTTAAGAATATTTAAGATTCTTCTATCATGTATAGTGTACAACATAAATTTGAGTCCTACCATCCTCCTCATCCTCAGCTTCTTCTGCTTCCATTGGGTCATACTCATCCTGATTATTATCTTCTTCAGTTTCATCATCATCTTTAGAATCATCTTTTCTTTTATCTTCTTTCTGCAATTTAAAATACCTTAAAATGAAGCAAGCCATCTCACCAAACAAAACTGGAAAATATGTAAGTCTACTCAATTTATTTAGATGAAAAAATTTTGAACTGTAAATTTCTCATAAAACACTTGGGAGAGGAAGTTCGCTCCAGTTCCGGGTCAGGGCAGCTTCCACCTCTCTCAGCCTTGCCATGGAGAGGCAGCACTGTGAAGGGGTCGGGGGGAGCAGCGACAGCCAACCTTAATGTAGTGAGGGAGACCATAGATGTTCTTGAGATTTCAAAAAATTTAAATACTAGGCCAGATGTGGTGGCATATGCCTGTAATCCCAGCACGCGGAAGACTGAGGCAGGAGGATCACTGCGAGTTCTAGACCAGCCTGGGTTACAAAGTGAGCTCAAGGCCAGCCTGAACTGCATAGCGAGACCCTAAACAAACAACAAAAAAAAGAATTACACTCATCATATAATCACTACAGACCTTCCTTTCATCTTTATCTTCTTTTTTATCCTTATCATCTCCTGATTTTCTCCTTTTGGGTTTAGGTTCATCAGTTTCATCATCTCTTTCTTCTTTCTTATCTTTTCTCTCATCTTTTTTGGTTTTCTTATCCTTTTCTTTTTTGTCCTCTTTCTCAGGAAGAGACAGTAATGATTTGTATATTCTCACACCAAAATCTCTTTGGAGCATTTCATTGAAAAGTTCTGCAAACAATGAAACCTATAAAAAGATACCAACATTAACCCAGAAATATTGAATAAATCCAGCATTATTAACTTATCAGACAAAAATTCACCAAATCTAACAATTTTAATGTATTTTTATAATAGCTATAATAATTGATGCCAATAATGCTGAAATATTCAAAATCCCAAAAGAATGTTTTTTTGTTTTTTTTTCCGGTACCAGGAATCGAACTCATGACCTCAAGCTTTCCAGGCAGGCAATGTGCCGCTGAGCTAAATCCCCAGCCCCTCAAAAGAATGTTTTGAAGATACAGTTTGGTCAAACAAATCTGCTGGATCAGCTAGGATGTGAAAAGTGACCAGAAGACAGCAAAGAAAAGAGCTATACAAATATATAGGAGAGTGACATTTCAGGAAGGGAAAACAATTCAAAGCCCTAAGTATAGAGTATATATTATTATTATGCAATGACCTACAGTAACATGCTACAGCGAATCTGTGAATGTAAAATGACACACTAAATTTTCTATGTAAATATTCTGCATGCTTTCAAAAGATGTGTGTGTGCGCGCGTGTGCGTGTGTCTGTGTGCATGTGTTTTGGGTACCAGGAATGGAACTCAGGGCCAGGCAGCTACTGTGCTGCTGAGCTGTATCACTGGTCCTTGTTTTGTGTTTTGAAGACAAGTTTCCCTATGTGGCTCACACTGGCCTCTACCATCCTTCCACCTCCCCAACTCAGGCATATTGCCATCATATTCAGCCCTCAGCATATTTTTAGGTAAAAGCAACCCTAATTTGAAATGGCTGCCCACTGCTCTTAAATGTTTATTTAGTACTACATGGCACAACACTGATCAGGCTAGCTTCCTGATTGTAATGGGTAGTGCAACTTACTGTAATTGTACCAATTAATTTTGTAATTATTTTCTTCAGTTCATGCCCAACACTATATTTTCAAATAAAAAGAAATTTATTGTTAGTAAAATGATAATTAAAATACTATAATATTCCAGTCCCTTAACCATTTATATAAACTAAATTCCCATTTCTGTAGACATCTTTCCTCTAGTTGCCTCTTTTCCATTACCTAGAGACTGAAAGCAATAGAAGTTTTTACTTATATGTACTGTAAATGTGAGATACATCTATTATCAACAGTAAATGAGGCAAAATTAATTTTTGATTTATTGCCTTAATTACAGAATGATGTTTTATGTCTTATAGTCTACTTTGAAGCTATGTTGGAGATGTAGCTCAGCAGTAGAGTTCTTCCCTTGCATGAGCATGGCCCTGGATTCCATCCCCAAAACCACACACACACACACACACACACACACACACACACACACAAAAGATGATACACAAGTGTTCACTCAGTAGCATATATAGTAAAATTGAAGATGATACATCGTGTATTAAATAGTTATTTTCTTCTTATGAAAATGATTTTTTATAAAATAAAGAATGATTGGCTTTGAATTCATGTATAAAATGACTTCTGAGGGCCAGGGATATAGCCCAGCGGTACAAGTGCCTGCCTGGTAAGCACAAAGTCCTTAATTTGATTCCCGGTAGCTCCCCCACTTAAAGAAGAAAAGAAGGGGCCGGGGACATACATAGCTCGGCGGTACAAGCACTTGCCTGGCAAGCTTGAGGTCCCCAGTTTGACTTCCAGCACCAAAAAAAATGACTTCTCTATTCAAATGCTAAATCAAAATAAAACCACCTAAAAATGATGGTGCAGGCCTTAATCTCAACATTCTGGGAGAGTGAGGCAGGAGGATCACAAGTCTGAGCCCCAAGTGGGTAACTTAGTGACTTAGGTAGAACCTGCCTCAAAATAAAAAAAGGCTTGGGATACAGCTCAAATGAAGGCTCTAGGTTCAATTCCAAGCACATGAAAACAAAACACAAAACCAAACAAACGAACTAACCAAAGCGACATTAGGTAGAGAGAAAAAAATAATCATTTTACCAACAAAGAGCAGCTTCAAGTATTTCATGGTTTTTAGTCACAGCGATGTGAGTTAGATAAGTGATATTAATTAGATAAGCACTATTAGGAATTAACTATATCAACTGTTACCAAAAAAAGCAACATGACAAAGTATCTAACATTGGCTGGGTATGGTGGTGCATGCCTGTAATCCCAGGACTCAGGAGGCTGAGGCAAGAGGATCAATGTGAATTCGAGGCCAGCCTGGACTATAAAGTAA
The DNA here is from genome assembly GCF_000276665.1 of Chinchilla lanigera. NCBI lineage: Eukaryota > Metazoa > Chordata > Mammalia > Rodentia > Chinchillidae > Chinchilla > Chinchilla lanigera. The sequence continues at coordinate 20,913,858 of NW_004955425.1, read as the reverse complement.
GTTCAAGGCCAACCTGAACTACACAGTAAAACCCTCTCTCAAAAAGACCAAAAAATCAAAAAGTATCTTATGTTTAAGGACATTTGCTTCAGGAGAGATAGACACAATACACCCTGATGGTTTTGACTGGAGATTCATAAACTTTTTAAAGAGATGAGTGATAGAGCTAACCCTGATCTGTAAGTTTTGAATTTATGTTGCTTCATCCCATGTACAAAACCATTTTTTCCTACAAGAAAATATTAGTATATAAAAAAATCAGACATAGTTAAAAATTTGTAGTATGTTTTATTTCAAGACTGATATCCGGGCGTGGTGGCGCACACCTGTAAGCCCAGCACTTGGGGGGCTGAGGCAGAATTGTTGCGAGTTTGAGGCCAGCCTGGGCTACAAAGTGAGCTCAAGGCCAGCCTGAACTGCATAGCGAGACACCATCTCCAAAATGACAAAAACAAAAATGACCGATAAACATGAACTTGTTTGCCACACCGGTGACTGAATACAAGGATTTCTGCATCATGGGCAAGAACTTTACCACAATGTCATAGCCCTAGGGGTTGGGGATGTAGCTCAGTGGCACAGCGCCTGCCTGGCAGGTGCAAGGCCCTGAATTCAATTCCCAGTACCAAAAAAAAAAAAAAAAAATTACACCCCCTAGTCCTTTTTCAGGTTTATTTTTGGACGATGTCTTGGCTAAGTAGCCCAAGCTGGCCTCAAATTTGCTATGTGACTCAGCCTGTTATCAGCCTGATACTAATTTTCTTCTCACTACTTGGGAAACAGTGGGCTAAGATCAAGAAACAGGACTAATATCTTACAAAATTTAGAAATGCGAGGGAAGAGGCGCAGGGACACACACCTGAAACTCGAGCCGTTTGGGAAGTGGAAGCAGGACTGGGAGTTTGAGAGCAGGTTGGTCAACCTAGTTAAGACCCTGTCTCAAAAATATAAAAAATAAAAAGGGCTAAGGGTGTAGTTCAGTGGCAGTATCCTTGGGTTTGAGCCCAAGTACTACAAAAATGAAGTGAGATATATTGAAAATATTCAATAACAACACAATCATAACTTTAGATATAGTACGATTCTATATAAAGTTCTACAAAATTACTTAATATTTTTGGACTTTATTTTTTCTTTTTGAGACAGGGTCTCATTATGCAGTTTAGGCCGGCCCTGAGCTCACTTTGTAGCCCAGACTGGCCTTAAATTCGCAGAATTCCTCTTACCTCAGCCTCCGGGAGCTAGGATTACAGGCATGCACCACTACACCTGGCTTGGACATTTTATTTAAAGAATGAAGTACCAGGTGTGGTGGCACATGCCTGTAATCCCACTTGGGAGACTGAGGCAGGAGAACTGTTGTGATTTCGAGGCCAGCCTGGGTCACAGAGTGAGTTCAAGACCAGGCTGAACTGCACAGTGAGACCCTGTCTCAAAAAGACAATCAATCAATCAATCAATCAATCAATCAAATAAAGAATGAAGCAATTACTCAATCAGGAATGAAGACTTAATTGTCTACATAACCCAAGTATAACTTTTATATGTTGTAAAACTGCTTTAAAAAGAAATAGATGCTTGGTGAAAAGATTAACATCAATTATTTTCTCTTACAACTCAACTAATCGTAAGTAAAATGTTCAATTCCATTAAATGGTATTCTAATTCTAGAGAAAATAGTATGGCATTACCTCATCCCCTAAAGAAATACTAGATGTTATGTATCTCCTGATATCCACCACCTTTCATGAAACCTTAGGAAAACCAGAACGGAACCTGAACTTAAGGATTTAGATCCAAGTATTAATTTGTTTTTTTAACTTTTTTTTTTTTTTGGTATCAGGAATCAAACCTAGGACCTTGCACTTGCCAAGCAGGTGCTTGTGCTGCTCAGCTATATCCCTGGCCCTCCAAGTATTAACTTATAGGAGATACAAAGGACAGAGAATATGATTATACCATTAGAATGAAACTGAAAAAGCCAGCCTACAAATACTTTTGGAGGACAAACTGCCTGTGGTGCCGTCAATAATTAATTTTAAGTAAAACAAAATGAGAGCAATGAAAGAGCAAAAAGATTTAAAAGATATATTCACTAGTAATGTGCAGACTTTATCTACATCCTAATTCAAACTTAAAACATTACCTCAAATGAATGTTCTTTATTATCCTCTAATCTGTAATCCAAAAGGACACTCAAAGACATGATGCTACAATCAAACTTGCCACTTTTTGCAGCCCAATTTGGATGTACAACAATGGCTGGTTCATCAGGCAAAATGTATCTTCTTTCCCGACGCTGGCGTTCCATTTCCTCTTGTCGTTTCCTCTCTTCTTCCTATGAAGTTTTACATCACAGCTGAACGTCCATATATGGTATGTATGTACACTATAGCGAAAGTTTATACCATATAAAAAAGAAAGCAAAGTTCTCACAACTTTTTATTAAGTGTGGTAGATTTTATAACTCCCAATTCTTAAAACAATTTTTGCGGAGTTGAGTTTTTCTTCTTTTCTTTTTCTTTCTTTTTTAAAGGATAGATATCTCACTATGTTGCCCAGGTTGGACTCAAATTCCTGAGACTCAAGTGATCATCCATATAGTAGGACCAGCTTATAATTGTCTTTTCAATTTTTAAGCATAAAAAGCTGCCTTTCACTTGGGCAAGGTGGGAAAGGTTTGTAACTGCAGCTACTGGGGAGCCCGAGGCAAAAAGATCACAAGTTTGAGGCCAGCCTAGGCAACTTAGGCAGACTTTGCCTCAAAATAAAAATTTAAAAGGACCAAGGTAGTAGAGTGCCATGGGTTCACTCCACATTACTGGTGAAAAAGAAACAAACAAAGAAAGGGAGGGAGAGGAGGGGAAGGAGAAGAAAAAAGAAAGAGAGAAAGAGAAAGGAGGGAGGGAGGAAAGAAGGAAGGAAATCAAGGAAGACTTAACTGCTACTCAGGAAGAAAATTAACGACACTGAGACTACATGAATGAAAAGATTCTCAGGAAATGGTGATACCTGCACTTCCAGCACTCTGAAAGGCTGAAATAGGAGGATCTCAAGTTCCAACCCAGGCTGGGCAATTTAGCAACCTCCCAGTACCACACACTCATAACAAAATGTAAAACACAAAATTTAGGGATAAGCACTTCACTAGAACTCAGTGTTTGACACAGAACTGTTCTGTACCTCAGTTGTGCATGTGGCTACACGTCTAAACGCTTAACAAATTTGCAGAATTATCCATTAAAGTTTGAATTGTACAATATGTAAATTATACTTCCATAAAATTACACACATACAAGTCAAATTCTAAGAACCCCTGCACACCAATATTAATACCTTAGAGAGCATCTCAATGCTGAACACACACCTCTTTATCATCTTCAGACTTCCTATCATCCTCCTCTTCCTCTTCTTTCTCAGATCTCTCTAATTCCTTCTGTTCTTCTTTTTGTTCTTCTACTTTAAGCTGTTTTGTCAATCGAGCTATTAACTGGGATTTTAATCCTTTGGAACTAAGAGCTCGACTTTCTAATTCTTTTCGGAGATCGTTTACCTAAATATATGAAGCATAAAAACACAGAAAAGAAAATGGCATATAAACAAACTATAATGATCTTTTATCTGACTTTTAAAAAATTTGATAAAAAGAACACTTGTACAGTTCATTCAATGCTTATGAAAATGGAAAATGATGGAATATTTTTGGGAAATAACTTGAAACCAGCTTTGAGATGCTTAAAATTTGTTTTGTTTTGATTTGGGTTTTTGAGACAGCTAGCTATGTAGAGTTCAGGCTGGCCTCAAACTCTCAGCTGATCTTCCTGCCTCAGCCTACAGTGTTGGGATAGGTGTGCGCCACAGCTATCCGGTCCTTCATATTTTTTACAACACTCTTTTGACTCAGTAATTTTTTTTGAATGCTGCTGGTGGGGTAGAACGCATGGCACAGACTGTGCTAGGCAAACAACTCTACCACTGATCTGCACCCCTACATCCCAGGCCACTGACCCACAAACTGTAATTTCTGAGAATCCACTTAAAAGAAATACTGTAAACAGAGGGGTGGGAAAAAATAGATTTATCTATGACAGACCTTCCCTCCAAAAAAGTACAGAATCTGAATGCTCAACGAAGACTAGTATCTAAGAAAAGTCAGCACTTAAATTAGATGGAATAATATAGAATTTAAACTAATGTTAACTGAAAAGAAGAAGATGCCAAGTTTGTATACAACTTGATACGAGACTGACAGAGTCAATCAACCAATCACAAAGCTTATCCAGTAAAAAAAGAAAATGGAATTGGGTGTCTGTAACCCCAGCAATGAGCAAAAGTGAGGCAGAAGGATCTCAAGTGCAAGTTCCACCTACCCAACTTAGTAAGACCTAGTCTCAGTCCGGTATGAAAAAAAAAGAAACTATCAAAATTTCAAGTGATCATGTTCAATAAAAAGCTTGAGTCACATTTTTCCTGCATATGACATATACCCAGAAGAAAGTTTCAAATGGCAGCCAGGTATGGTAGTGCAGGCTATCCCAGGAGGACCATTTCAAGTTTAGCCCTGCCTAGGCTACATAGTGAGTTAAAGGCCAGCCTGACTTACATACCAAGACCCTGTCTCCAAAAAAAAAAAAAAAAGCCAGGTGTGATAGCACACACCTGTAATTCTAGCACTCAGAAGGCTGAGGCAGGAGGTCAAGATCAGCCTGGGCTACAAAGTGAGCTCAAGGCCAGCCTGAACTGCACAGCGAGACTCGGTCTCAAAAAAAAAACACAAACAAAATCCAAACAACAAAAAAGAAATGTAATGGTAAAACCTTAGTTTAACTGCTTATATTTTCTGAATCAGAAGTATTCTAAATGAATCCTGATGTTGAAAATTTGGAAGTAATCCAAGAAAAAACACTCTTCTTACATACACACTCTAGTTATTACAAAGCAGTCGGGGTCTCAATATGTAGCCTGTGTAGCCCTTGAACTTGTGGTGATCCTCCTGCCTCAGGCTCCCAAATGCTGGGATTACAAGTACATGCCACCACACCCAGCAGGAATATAGTTTTAAGACTGAAAGGTTCATGGGCTGGGGATTTAGCTCAGCGGCACAGCGCCTGCCTGGCAAGCACGAGGTCGTGAATTCGATTCCTGGTACCGGGAAAAAACAAAACAAAACAAAAGACTCAACGGTTCAGCTGGGTGAATGGCATACATCTATAATACCAGCACCGGAGAGGTGGAGCAAGAGGACTACAGTGAGTTCAAGGCCAGCATGAGCAACATAATGAGTTAAAGGCCAGCCTGAATTACATAGCAAGATTCTGTCTCAAAAAATAAAACAAAAAGAATCCAAAGTTCAACTAGCCAAGTAGGGTGGAATGGACTATATTCTCAGCAACTTGGGATGTGAGTTCTTAGAATCACCTGAGCCCATGCGTTTAAGACCAGCCAGGGCAACACAGTGAGGCTGTCTCACCCAGACAGAAAAAAAAAAAAAGGTTGTAACAAAGTAAAAAAATTTGTTTCCTGCTGAGAACAAAAGTTAACCAAAAGGTCAACTTTTAAGTGTTTGATAAAATGCAGCTAGGCATGGTGGTACAAGCCTGTAATTCCAGTACTTGGGAGGCACAGGTAAGAAGATTTGCATAATTCAAGCCTGGTGTGGGTTACATAGTGAGTTCAAGGCTGGCCAGGACTACACAGAGAGACCCTATCTTAAAAACCAAACAAACAAAACAAAAAAAAAAAATCAAACAACAGAAACAAAAAAAGCAAAAGCAAATGATGATCATGTTTTTGTTTTGTGTTGGAGGTAGGGTATCACCACTGCAGCCTGCCTGGGCTGGCTTCAAACTCATGATCCGCCTGCCTCAACCTCCCAAGCACTGGAATTACAGGTGTGTACCGTCACACCCGGCTTTGCCCTGTCTTCTGACCCTGTTTATCTACCCTGTTTATTCCTGTTTATCTGTAATGAACAGGGTCAGCCTTATAACAACGAATAGCAGACTGTAATGATCATCACATTACAGTCCTAGAGATACAAAACTGCAAAAAGATAACTGGCACAGGGGCACTGGAAAGAAATACTATGGGTTAACCAGACTTTCAAGAGATTCTTAAATTTCTGTCCTACTTTAGAGGTACAGATATATATACATTTTACTTCTAAACGTTATTCTAAAAACTGGATTCCTTCCTTTCCTCCTTCCTTCCTTCCTTCCTTCCTTTCCTTTCCTTTCCTTTCTTCTTCTTTGTTGTTGTTGCTGTTGTGTTTTGAAACAGAATGTTATGGTTTGTCTGTGTGTCCCCACAAAGCCTCATGCGGCCATGGGGCAGGCTTTTAGAGTTGATTGATTGTGGGTGTGAGAGCTGCACCCGCCCTGGGGTGGATAGTTTGCATATGTAAGGGAGAGGAAAAGGGTGCTTGAGGCCATTCCTCCCCCATTCCTCGCGGGTGTGTGCTTGTTGCTTTTGCTATGTTCTGTCGCCATAAGCTGCAGCCCTCTGCCATGTGCCAGTCTGCCTTGTAATCTGCCAAGTATGGACTGAAACCTCCACAAACTGTAAGCGAAATAAACCTTTCCTTCCTTCATTTTGGGCGTCAGGTATTTTGTCCCAGCAAGGAGAGAAAAGTAACCGAGACACAGGGTCTTACTAGGTAGCTCAGCTTAGCCTTAAACTCACTGTGTAGCAGAGGCTGGCCCCAGCTCAGGGTGATCCTCTGCTTTGGTCTCCTGATAACTGGGATTACAGATGTGCGCCATCAGGCACAGTTACTTTTTTTCTTTTTTGTATTACTTTTTTCTTATGTTTCTTTTACCCCTGAATTTAAATTATTTTAGCACTGACTTCTTGTACAGTTCACAAACCAGAAGACGATGTTACTGTCACTACAGTCACTTTCATATTGCAGGCATCTGATAGCTACTGGTTGCAATGATTTATAAAGTCACCTTCCAATTTAAACATGTGTATAAATGTATATATGTGTATATATTTATAAAATTGTAATATACGGCTGAGTGTAATAGCACACATCTATAATCCCAACACTAGGAGGGTGGGGTAGGATGACTTTTTCAGCTCAGCCTGGGCAATTCAGCAAGACCCTCTCTCAAAAATTAAAAAGCCCTATGAATGTAGTTTGGTACAAAGGCCCTAATTCAATTCAAAGTAACACAAAACAAAAAGCAAAACAAGAAACAACCCAACATAAAATCAGTGAATCCATTTTGAGTTTTTTTTTTTATATTCTTCCAGGAACTGAACTCAGGGCCTTGTACATGCTGGACAAGAACTCTACCACTGAGCTCCATTCCCAGCCCATCTTTACTGATTTTTATTTTAAAAACTATGGCTCTCACTCCCACTGATGCTATTCATACCTATTCAGAGACTTCAAATTCAAACCATAATGTTCAAATTTACCTTCATTGTCTTTGGATCCAGCTTAGACCAATGGGTAGGCGTGGAAATCTCTTTTGCTTCACCATCATCCTTCTCTTCTTCATCCTAATATATAAAGTTAAGAGCATAATTACTATTCTGAAACCTTTAAATAAAAGTAATTTATTTTTAAAAGTCTGTTGCTGATCTGTGCAAGGTCACAAATGTTTCAGATTGTCTTCTCCTAAAGTTATTATTTAGGCAAGTCCACGGACATACATTCTACCACTTTTAACTGATCACAAAGACACTCATCAGCCAATCAAAGCCAGATCTGTGAAACACAAAAGGGTCATAAATTACAACACAGAGGATATCAGGGATGCACAAACACTGCCGGTCTCCACTAACCACACAGTGTGTGATCTTGCCCCAATTTTCAAGCCACCCCAAGACTGATTTAGTCAGACCTTTGAAATGTACCAAATACGTTGCCACATAGCCTGAAATTTCCAATCTCTCAGACTTGTGGTTGTCCAATTTCAAATATCCATGACTAGAACTGATGACCGTGAAAGAGAAAATTTTTTAAATTTGAGAAAATGGCAAAATGTTTCAATGGCTTAATACTGAATCTTGTTCAACAACTGGTCCCAGATTCCAGCAACTAGACCTATGGTAAAAACAAAGTTCTGTGCAATTTAAGCACACCTTATTTTCCTTTGAGGTCTCAGCACTCTTAAAGTCAGCATAATAGACAGGCTTTTTAAGAGAGAAGAACATACAACTACTCTGCTGAAAGCTGGTTACCAGTCGCTGTGAGCAGCTATGCTCCTCCGTGTGTGTGCTGTGTAGTGTGTGGTGTGCATTGTGCCTGTGTTCCTGTGCCTGTGAGAAGCGGGAATAGAAAAGGGATTAGCGTTCAGTGCCTGTTCTCCATCAGCCTCCTTGCGTTCACCCTGAAGCTTCTCCACCAGCTGCTGCTTGTATCCTCGGGAGAGGGTTTCCCACTCTGAGCGGGTGGGAAGGCAATGCCAAACATCCGGGAAAAATAAAACCACTGTCTCCACATGAGCTGGAACTGTACGCCCCTTGTGGGTCTCCTCAGGGCGATGGTAGCGAATCTCTGCAAAACGGTACCTGTTGCAAGGGAAGAAGCATGTTGGAAAAAAAATTCTAAAATACATTTAAAAGACCCTAGTTCACTTGTAGCACATCAAGTAAAGAAATTTTGCTGCAAGAACTTGAGGTTGGTTTAAAGAAAAAAAAATTATAGAAGCCATAGTTCCTCTTTTGGTACATTTGTAGAATATTTTATTGGTTAAAGGAATATGTTCCCACAAGGCATCTTCAAGTTTGATTACAGAGCTACCCATGTTTTAGAGAATACCTGGAAAAGCTGGATAGCTGTTCAGATTTCATGTGCTAAAAAAGAACATTCTCCATTAAGTCACAAGAAATATTGTATACTAAAATGCATAGGACAAATAAGCCTCAAGAGAAAATATGGCTGAATGAAAATAATCAGCAACTACATCATTTTATAACGAAAGATTTATAATGAAATGAAGTTCTCTCTTGACGATCTTCTCCAGCTATACATGAAATGAAAAATATTTTCAACATACAGCCAAGTTCCAAAGTACAGCAGAACAAAACAATTAAGTTTTCAATTTATTTTGATTAGTTCTTTATCCTTTTCTTCCCCAAAACAATATGGGCACCAAATAAACTTTTGCTACAAATAGGGATTTTCCTTTGAGATTACCTGCACAACCAGGGTTGTTAAAGTACGGGGAAAAGACTGATTGAGAAGAATAGCTATATGACCTATTAGAAAAACATTTCTAAACAAGGAATGAATTGGTGCTTACCATTGTGTGCATACACTTAGATCAATGCCTGTCAGAGCCTTACAACAACGAATAGCAGTCTTAATCAACACAGAGGGGTCCTTTTCTGGGTCTGGTCCATCCAACGAAGGAGACCAGTGGCCTCCAATGGCCATGGCTTCATCCTTGCCTTTCATGCCCACTAAAAACTAATTCAAAACAAAGAATCATTTCCATATATCATGTAACTAATTAAATTACAAAGAAACGCTTGAAAAGGAAAGGTACAAACCTTTCCAGTACCATTTTTACTACCTCTTGAATCTGTCAGTCAAGGAAGAGTTCAGTTCATCGTGTTCCACACTGCATTTCAGCAATGGAATAGGATTTACACATCATAACTCATCCCTCTAAAATAGTTCTTCAAATAGTTCTTTTAAAGAAATAAACTATAATTCAAACTTTAACAGCATCCAGACACTCTAAATCCCATCATCACTAACATTTTTACCATGCTACAAATTTAACACATCAAAGTGATAGTTGATTTAGTTATATACAAGATATAGCGATAATCTGCAATGAGAAAAACATCTGCATTATTGAAATTGTGAGTACATAAATAACAGTAAAATTACTAAACCGACAATATTAAAAATGTTATTTTAAAATTTTATGTACACACAGTAAGAACTAAAAGAATATACACCTGAAGTTAAAATAAACATTTTACCTTAACAAGTCTAGCAGGATGCTGAAATCCATCCCGGAGTTCTTGTGGGTCCTCAGCAAGAGCACATGATTTATGATACAAATCTTCCATGCTAGGGCTAGCCATCAGCATTACCTATTATAGTCAAATAATTCAACCCTGTCAAAAGTCTAAAGTAATGTAAAGAAAATGAGAAGCACTACTAATTAACCTTACATATTAGATATTTTTTAATAAAAATGGAATGTACAGTGCTATAGAAAGAAAAATGTTATTAGATACCCTATAAACCTTTAACTTACAAGGAATGATTTTTGAATGTTTGAAAACTAATGACTGTAAGCCATACAATGAATGTTACACTGAAGACTAACATTTAGTGCCTCCCTCTCCCAATATAAAGTTTTATCTGAGGCTACAGGAAGTCATATAACATTGAATAATATCAATTTCAACTTTTTATAAATTTAAAACATTAAAATAGCCATTATTTGATAGCTTATGAGGTAAGATAGAAAGGTTAAATTAAAGAGCCAAAACAGAAAGAGACAAGAACAAAAAAAGACATCACTTTCTAAGGAGTAAATCTACTTATCCTATTTGCACAACTCTAAGAAATGCAAGCTGTGTATCACAGTGGAATACAAACCTTTGCACTATATAAGTGGTCAGCATCTGGAGGATCAAGAACAGCCATGTTTTTTTCTAAGGACTCTACTTCTCTGTGCATTACATAGAAATTGCAGTAATTTCCCAGCTGAAATGGTCTTGACAAAGGGAAAGCATCCACCCATGTAAACTGAGCATCAAAAAAGTCACTAGGTATGTATAAATTCTGATAACGGCGCCTTAGTTCCATCATGTCACAACTACGGCTGAAAAACAGACACAAGTAGTGAATAAACAGCCTTAACATCAAAAGTTATACAAGCATTCACTGAACTACATACAGAACCTGACACACTTACAACACAAGCTAGCAAGGACAGTTAATTAGTAATGAGCTACATATTTTCATAGAGATACGGAGATCTTTTTTCATATTTGTTTGTTTGGGTTTTTTGTGGTACAGGGAATCAAACTCATGACCTTGCACTTGCCAAGCACATACTGTGCTGCTGAGCTGTATCCCCAGCCTTATTTTCATATCTGCATACTCACAGCTTTCAATTAAGTAATATCCAATTGTTATATTTACTGCTCTATCTTTTGGGTGTAGCATATGATTCACTGGAGAACACCCTTTGAAATTAAATAATTCAAATTCCAGCTCCAGGAAAGATCTGAACAAAAGCAGTTCTGCTGCAGCTGGAACTAATTAGGGAGATTATAATTCATATAAAATGCATACAAAGAAGGGGTGAGCAGTGCCAAATTAGTACATGCATGCTCTTCAGTCAGGTTTATACAGTATGACATGGGAAAAATAAAAATTTTAATCTACACTACGTACCTAGATCAAGCATATTTAAATTGAAAATTAAATGCAAATCTTTGTGTGAGGGCAACCCTCTCAGGACCCCCTTTGTCTCTTTGAAATTTTTTTGGGAGGCTGAGGCAGGAGGACCACCATGAGTTGGAGGCCAGCCTAGGCTCAAGGCCAGCTTGAACTGCATAGTGAAACCCTGTCTCAAAAAGAAAAAGAAAGAAAAAAAGACAGCTTTTTTCCCCCAATAGATATAACTTTCTTCCCCCAAAAGATAGATTCTGCTAAAACAAATACAAACAAAAAAGCAAAACAAAAACCTTCATGTGAAAGCAAAATCTAAATGTCTTAACGTCTTTTGATTATCCACCTCTCTATACCCCTCTAGGTGAATGATGTCATGCGATCCATATCCAATTACTATGGATAAAAAATAGGACTCTTGCCTTTTAAATCTGGCACTGATATTTTATTATTTATTCCATCAATGGGGATGAACCCAAAGCCTTTGCACTGAACTTTACTCCCAGCCCTTCTGAAATTTTTTTATTTTGAGACAGGGGTCTCCTAAATACCTAAGCTGCCTAAGCTGCGGTCAATCTTGCTATCTGTCTGCCTCAGCCACCTACAGTGCTAGGATTACTAGGTGAATGCCACCATGCCTGGCTTGGTAGTAGTAGTATAAAGGATCATTTCCTTTTTCAACAAGCAGAACTTTCAAAGGACAAAAACTCAAAGGTAACGCAGCTTGGTAAAAAGCCACAAAATGCCAGGCATGATGACATATGCCTATAATCCCAGCACTACTGCTTCAACTTTGAGCCTGGGCTACCAAGCTAGCCTGAACTATGTAACGAAACCCTGTCTCAAATTTTTAAAAAAGGGCTGGGAATATAGCTCAGGGGAATTGTGCTTGCCTGGCAAGCATGAGGTCCTGAGTTCCATTCCTGGTACCAAAAAAAAGTAATCTCAAATTTAAAAAATACATAAATAAATAACAAGGTAAGGAATGCTTATTAAAAACATAATGAATCAAAGTGGAAAATGTCAACAATTTGTAAGATGAAAAGACAACTGCACTGTCTTTTGCAACCACACTTAAAGCCAGGCCCAGTGCAAACCTATGTCCCAGATTCTGAAACCAGGGGTCACTTGAGCTCATGAGTTCAAGACCAGTCCAATTGCAAAACTGACCTGGTGACAAAGTAAAAACAAAAAATCAAAGGTAATAAAAAACTGCATTATCTATATGTAGAGATGTCTTTGACAGAGAAAAAAAGAGACGAAAAAGGTAAGGGATGCAGCCATCTTAGTAGTAAAGCATTTGCCTAGGATACACAAGGCCCTGGGTTCAAACCCCAACAACAAAAAGCAAAACCAATATACACTTTAATTGTTGTTACTGTTGTAACTGTACTTTATCTGGGATAAGATTCTGCTACCAAAATGGGCAGGTGCTTGTACAGCTGAGCTGTATCCCCAGCCCTTCTGCTATCAAAATAGAAACATGAAAAACATTTTTCAGTTAAGAAAGAAAAGTGTGTGTGATAGTTTCTCAATACTGTATTTTTTTCCCCTAGAAATAATATATACAATAAAAGAAGTACAAATAAAGCATTACTTAGACATACCAGCTCTTATAATCAGGTTAAGAAAGTTTATGATTTGTTTTGTTTTTGAGATGGAAGTGATGCTATTCTGGCCTCAAAATCACAATCCCCCCAACCTCAGCCTCCCAGAGAGCTAGGACCACAGAAGCCACTGCTCCCAGCTAGTATAAGGAAATTTTGATTTCATAACTCTAGATGAGAAAAGGCATAGAAACTTTAAAATGATTTGTATCTGCAATGAGTCCATCTGATCTTCTGAGAATTTACTTCATAGTGGTTAACGAGAAACTATGAGGGTATAATTTGGAAGGAGCAATTTCACTTCAAATTGTATATATCAACTCCTCCCAGAATACCATTTAAATACTGAGAACAAAAGACTTAAAAATCAGAGTTTCTCTATTGGGCCTGGTCACCCACACCTATAATTCCAGTATTCTGGGATGCTCAGGTAAGATGACTCAAAAGTTTGAGGCCAGCATGGGCAACTTCGCAAGACTCTGTCTCAAAATAAAATATGAAACAGAGCTAGGACTGTAGCTCAGCTGTGAGGGTCCAGCAGTGAAAATAACAATGAAAATGAACAACAATCAAAACTTCTCTATTTTAATATTTTTGGAGGTGGAAAAGTGATTTTGATTCCGATGGGTTTCTCTAGAATACTCAGACTACATATTTTTAAGTGCAAGAGTAAACACAGATTACAAAAAACTGTAAATTAACAGTACTTGCTGGGGGATGGGGAAATAGCTCAGTGGCATAAGCGGCTGCCTGGCAAGCACAAGGTCGTGAGTTCAATCCCTGGTACCACCGGAAAAAAAAAAAAAAAGGGTACTTGCTGATTTGACCACAAGAAAGGGTAAATGAACACCAGTTGGTATAATCATACTTAAGCAAATGTAATTACCTAAGTCAGTAAGATTTTCTTTGGCATTAAATATCTTAAATGCATTTGTATGCTGATCTACACTGTATAGGAACTTTAACTTTTCAAAGGTCAATATTATAAATGTACTCATCAGCCAATATTATAAATGTACTCTATTAAAATATAGCAACATCCTCTCAGTCAGTACAATGCAGTTACTTGTGGCCCATACTAAACACCTCTGAGACCACTTTTAAAGATTTTTCTTATTTTACTGTCAACTAACAGCACAACCCACTACCAGCATTCACTATGGAAAATCTCTAACTGTCACACACTGGGTTAAGTGCTTTACAGATGAGTACACCTCACATTAATCCTAAAAGTTCCTATGCGATTTTAGCAATGAAGCTCAGAAATGACTGGTAACCCTACTCTTACCCTACAATTCCAAAACCTCAGTAACGTAGAGACATACTCAGACACGTGTGTGTATTACACAGGTCTCAGTATCTTCCCAAGTCTATGTTTGGACATTACACTATATTGACACAGCTAAAATTGAAACAATTGGTTCAAGCTGTCCTACTGCTCCATCCCATTCACAAACTTAAGAATTATCAATATATCTGCATTTTTTTTTTTCTTTGTCTTTTTGAGACAAGTCTCACTATGCAGTTCAGGCTGGCCTTGAGCTCATTTTGTAGCCCAGGCTGGCCTCAAACTCACAACTTTGAGGAAAGATTTTCATCATAAAGGAATTAACTCTAGGGCCTGCTTTTTCAATGGTTTGTACCCTAAACGAGCGTACACAAATAATGCACCATGGCAGACAAATAAATTATGACTTCATTTATGGCCTTAAAAAGCAATAAACATCAGTACATTAATTTTATGAGAAAAACATCCACAAATATAACATACTCTACACCAAACTATACAGAATTATGAAATTAATAATTCAATCAAACAATGGGAGAAAACCAACAACATACCAATCTAAAGAAAACTTGGAAAACTGCACAGTATAACGTGGAACAACACGTCGGACTCTCCGAGGTGATCGCTCTCTCTCTCTTCGGGGTGATCTCTCCCGGGATCGCTTCCTCTGAGGTGATCTTTCTCTGGATCTACGTCTTTCTCTTTCTCTTTCACGACTTAAAGCAAATTTTTCTAACATTACTATATTTTTGGCATTAAGGTAGAGTTCTTTAAAAAAACAAATGTAATAAATAATTTAAGCAAAATTCCACAGTATAACTGTTTTTTTTTTTTTTTTAAACCGTGGTTAAAACCAGGGGTGGTGGTGCACATCAGTAATCCCAGCACTCTCGGAGGCTGAGACAAGAGGATCACATGTTTGAGCTCAACCTGGGAAACTTAGTGACTTAGCAAAACCGTGTAACAAAACTAAGAAAATTAAAAGAGCTGGGGATATAGCTCAGTACAAAGGGCCTGGACACAAACCCTAGAGCTGCCAGCAAGTGTCATATATATATATAAAATTAATTAATTTACCTTTTAACCTTTCTTTTAAAATAGGAGTCTTGCTATATACTTTAGGCTGGCCTCAAACTTCCAACGATTCCCCACCTCTCAAATGCTGGGATTACAGGCATGCACCATCACACAGAGTTCATTTTACCGATTTTTAATTGCGCAGATCAGTGATTAAGCACATTCCCATTTTCTGTGCACTCACCACCATTCACAGTGTATCTTAAAACATACCTTCGGTCATCTTTTCTATTAGGCACTTGATCCCCTCTGTCATTCCTTCCTGAAAATCTAGATGGTGGATCTAACCTTCGTGCCGGCTGTGGCTGTGAAACTATACGAACAGGAGGCTGCAATAAACCAGCTTAAAAAGATACAGAAAAAAGTTTTTTACACTTTGCTTAAACAAAAGTTGAAAAACACAACATGTTTAAACTGGGCATGGTAGTGCATGCCTGTAATCCCAGCACTTGGGAGGCTGAGGCAGGAGGATGGGTGTGAGTTTGAGACCAGCCTGGACTCCAAAGTGAGCTCAAAGCAACCACGTAGTGAGACCCTGTCTCAAAAAGACCAAAACAACAACAAAAAAACCAACACAACCTATTTGAACTAAAAGATAAAAATGACTGGGCATCACTAAAATTGCTTTCTCCTTTTTCTCTTTTCTTTTTTTGGGGGGCATGGGTGGTATCAAAGGATTGAAACCATGGCCTTCAAACTGACTCATACCCCCTCAAAAAAATTCTATTTTGAGACAGGGTCTCCCTATATTATCTGGGCAGAAAGTTGTGATCTTCCTGCTTCAGCCTCTTAAGCACTGGCATTACAGGTATGCACTATTATGCCACACTTAAAATTACTTTTTTATTATTGTTTTTCAAGACAGTGTCTCGTTATGTAGCCCAGGCTGGCCTCGAATTCATGGTGATCCTCCATACTCTACCATCTCTGAGTGCTAGCATTGTAGGTGTGTGCCACCACGCCTGGCAAAACTGCTTTTGCAAAGTTGGTGTAACATACAGATTATTTTGAAGAACAGGAGTTGTTTTTCATAAGCTCTTCCTGGGGCTGGGGATTTAGCTCAGCGGCAAAAGCGCCTGCCTGGCAAGCGCAAGGTCGTGAGTTCGGTTCCCGGTACCGGAGAAAAACCAAAATAAAAAAAAAAACAAAAACAAATCATAAGCTCTTCCTAGTACTGGATATTAAATACTAAAAATTTCATTTAGAAATAATATTAATATTTTCCCATTAGAATAGCACAAGTCTGCTTTCCTTAGAACCAATTTAAAATCGTCTATTGGCTAATCTGAGTGTTTTAAAAAGAATAAACAGAATGAGTAAATACCCAACTCTTTCATGACATTAGAATTAGAATTTTCATTCCCTTTTCAACATTTCATCAGGCCATAATGATTAAAAGCTCTTTTTCCTTTTTCTTTTTCTTTTTTTTTTTCCAGTACCGGGAATCGAACTCATGACCTTGCGCTTGCCAGGCAGGCGCTGTGCCACTGAGCTAAATCCCTAGCCCCAAAAACTCTTTTTTTCTACCTGGGCTTGGTGGCACAAACCTATGATCACCACAATCTGGGCAACTTAGCCAGACCCTGTCTAAAAAACAAAAGGAGCTAGAAATATAATTCAATGTTGGAGTGTCCCTGGTTTTGATTCTCAGTACTGCCAAAAGGGTTTTTCTTTAAAATGGTTCAACCTTGGGGATGCAACTACCTAGTGCAGTACTTACTACCATACTCAAGACTGAGTTTATCCCTTGCACAGGATAAAAAAGTTAAATGTGTCTGAAGGGAACTATTAAACATCATAGGAAGCTGGGAATGGTGGCACCTGCTGAAGCAGGAGGATCACTGCAAGTTCGAGACCAGCCTGGGCTGCAAAGTGAGCTCAAGGCCAACCTGAACTGCACAGCAAGACCCTGTCTCAAAAACACAAAACATAAAATAAAAATAAATAAACATCATAGGAAATAAGCATGAAAGATACAGGATGCTAATGTGATATATGAGAAATTTCCCACTCAGTCATACTTTTGTGACACTAGTCTATGATGAACATATTAATTCCCTTATGATGCCTAGTAGAGTCTGTGTCTGAATTACTCTGTAGCAGGAAAAACTCAACTACTGTACTTCCTAAAAAATTAGTTGAGTCTGATCTATTAGGAATAGAAAAATATGTATGTCAACAGGATTCTTATACTCCTTCAATACTTAATACAGGATTCTTACACTCCTTCAATACTTAATTCTTACACTCCTTCAATACTTCTTAATAACTAGAGCATCAAAAAGCAAAACAGCTGGGTGTGGTGTTATACACTTGTAATCCCAGCACTTGGAAGCTGAGGCAGGAGGTAATTCTGAATGGAAGTCAGGCCTGGACTGTGCAGGGAAAGTCTATCTGAAACTGTCTCAAGACCACAGAAAGGGAAGAGGGAAGAGAGAAACAGAGGAGAGGAGGGGGAAGAGGAAAAAGGGGAAGAAAGGAAAGGAAGGAAAGGAGGGGAGGTAAGAAGAAAGGGGAGAGGAAAGAAAAGAGAGGGAAAAGAAGGAAGGGGAGGAGAGGGACAGCTGGGCAACATCTCTAACCCCAGCTCCTCAGAAGGGTACAGTGGAGGATCAGAAGTTTAGTCCAGACTGTATACAGAAAGCCTGTCTCAAAACTTTTAAAACTGTTGATCCTCCTGCCTCACCCTCCCAAGTGCTGGGATTACAGGCAACTGCCACCATACCCAGCTGTTTTTTAAGACAGGGTCTCAGGGGCTGGGGATTAGCTCAGTGCCACAGCACCTGTCCGGCAAGCACAAGGTCTTGAGTTCGATTTCTGGTACGGGGGGCGGGGTGTCTCACTTCACTCTGTAGCCCAGGCTGGTCTCAAACTCACAGCAACCCTCCTGCCTCATCTTCCCAAGAGTGCTGGGATTACAGTTGTGCATGACTGCAGCCGGCTACAATGTATTTTTTTACCTGAACAGTGATTCCTGGTAATCATCTGTTTTATCACTTTGCTATGTGGCACTATTTAATGAGTAATTTTTTAATCATTTTGCTACAAATGTGTCACTAATTCACAATATGAGAAAATGCTACAAATTTTTTTTAAACGCCAGTTAGATAGGGTCCTGTTAAGGGTATTACTTTAAACACTGTCTCTTAGAAAATATCCGCAAGATCAAATCATCACTTTTCAAATGAAAATTCAAAGCTCAGCTTATTCATCTGATTTACTGTGGTTCAATGAGTAAAGTGTGGACACCAAATTCTATGTGTATGTAAAATATTCCAGGTATGTGCTTAAGAAATAAGTCTCAAAAACAATAAATCTCCAATAGAGGTAAGATACCAATAAGGTGTGTGTATGCCTGTGTGATGCACTCCTGTCATGCTAGCACTGGGAAGGTTGAGGCAGGAAGACTGCTGTGAGTTCAAAGCCAGCCTCAACTACACAGAGAGGCCCTGTCATAAACAAAAAACAAAACAAAACACAACATCACAAAGATTTTGCCAAGTACCCTTCTATTCACTGAGCTTATTTTTTATATCACTAAAAGCAATTTAAAAATACCTCCATATAGGTTAAAAAAGCAGAGGGTGTTCTACTCAGGATCTTTTTTTTTTTTTTTTTTTTGTCTATTTGAGGCAGGGTCTCACTATGCAATTCAGGCTGGCCTCAAACTCATTTTGTAACCCAGGCTGGCCTCAAACTCGAAATAATCCTCCTGCCTCAGCCTCCCAAGTGCTGGGATTACAGGCATGCACCACCACGCCTGGCCTTATACTCAGGATCTTCCAACTTCCTTTCATTTTTCTCTTAACTCCCTGACTCTTTCGTAATTAAAAGTACACTTGCTGGGGATGTGGTGAAATGGTAGAGCACTGTGTAGTATGTGTGAGGGCCAGGGTTCAATCTCCAGTACCACAAAAAGACAAAACCACCAATGGATAACATCCTAGGTTGAAACAAGCAAAGATAACATGCATCATACCTTTCTGCTGCGGCTGCTGGAGTAAGGGCTGTGGCTGTGTCTGCAGCAGCGGTGTAAGAGAAGCTGCTGAAATCTGTGCCTGCAGCAGGGATTGAGGCTGTGGCTGAGCCTGAACACCAAATGTTGTCTGTGGTGTGATTGGCTGAAGTACAGCAGGAGGAGTCTTCAGTAAAGGCTGGGTTTGGGACTGATTCTTGATATAAAAGAAATTTTTAAAAAAATTTTAAGAAAAAAAAAATTTCAAAGAAAATTCACAGTGAATTAGATGACTCAATTACCAAACTCCTATCTTAATTCATAATGTATGTACCTGATTTGGTAGTGTTTGAATTCTTTGAGCATTCCATTTAAAAGGCATATTAGGATTGTAAGTAGCTTCAACTAAAACTCGATCACCCACTTGGGGGGTTTTCCCTTTGACAGCACTGAAAAAAATAAGTTCAATATAAACACAAGTAAAAGAAATTACACCCAATAGAGTTATACATAATTTAAAGTGACTCCCTACTAAAAAAAATGCTTACATATTTGAGATTTAAAGTATACTATATCTGAAATGGAAGGCTAGAAAGCTCTTTTAAAAAGTAGATGAACAGTTCTAGACTCATTTGGATCTGATCAAGTGAACAGCTGTTTTTTCTTTTTGTTGCAGAGTACCAAGGACAAAAGTCACAGCTTTACACATGCTAAGTGCTACTACTCCCAGCCCTTATTTTTTGAGATACAGTCTTGCTAAACTGCCTAGGCTGGCCTCAATCTTATGACCTTCCTGTCTCAGCCTCCTCAGGAGCTACAATTATAGTAATTCACCAGCAAGCCCAAACACAGGGTTTGAAGCCAAAAGTGATTTATTACTTCATATTCTCATAGTATTATGCTCCATCATATAAAGAACTTTATGATATAACTGAAGGGTTAAATTTGCTTTCAGTTTTCAAAAAGAAGACAAATGGAGAAAAAATGGAAACCTTGAAACTGTACTAAAAAATCTTATAATTTCCCAAATATAGTTCTTCTTAAGTAAGTCCATCAGAAATACACTAAAAGTATGTCTGTAATCCCAGCACGCAGGAGGCTATAGCAAGAGGATCAAGAGTTCAAAGCAAGTCTGGGCTACGTAGTGAGGTTTGTTTTTTTTTAATGTGGGCCTCAAACTTGCAGCAATTCTCCAGCCTCAGCCTTCCAAGTGCTAGAATTAACAGGCAAGTGCCACCATACCCAGCTTCATAGGGAGTTTGAGACCAGACTGAGACATAGAGTGAGGTCCTGTTTAAAAAACAACAACAACAACAACAACAACAACAAACCCTGGAAATTTCGGAAGAAATTTGCATTTTCTTGTTCAAGACCAGCCTCAGCTACAAAGTGAGTTCAGGACCAGCCTGAAGTGTACAGCAAAACCCTGTATCTAAAAGACACATACAAAAAAAGAAATTTGCATTTTCTGTAACCATCACAAACTTACCAGAGTACTATTATGAATGTCAGTCTATTAATCATTTGATTCTATTAATTTTCCAATTAAAAATATAGACTGTATTATCAGAGCTATAAAACAGAAGATTAGATTTTATAAGGCACATATAGGCTGGGTATATAACTCAGTGGCACAAGTGCTTGCCTGGCAAGTGAAAGGTCCTGAATTCGATTCCTGGTACCAAAAAATGAAATGAAATGAAATGAAATGAAATAAAATGCATGTATTTCAACCATTTATCACAGTCTGTCCATGAATCTTGTTAGATATGCCATCTAACTCCAATGAAACATTTAGAAAGAACTGACCAGAACTTTGTTCAATAATCAAAAGGTATTTTTAATCACATTCTCCATCAAGTAAGAGGTACAAATATAATCTAACTCACTAAACAGCAAATTGGTCAGAGGTGGAACACACCTGACCTCACAGAACTTTGGGAGGCTGAGGCAGAAGGATCAAAAGTTCAAATCCAGTCTGGGCAACTTAACAAGAACCATCTCAAAATGAAAAGTAAAAAGGGTTGGACAGTTTATGTAACTTAGTTCAAAGGCCCTGAATTCAATCCCCAGGCCAAAAAAAAAAAAAGAGAGAAACTAGAAAATTACAATCTTTGCCATGAGTAAGCAAGTGCTTTACACTAAATTTAAGAAACCTTCTGTCAACAGCTAATCAAGTTTACCTAAGCTGAAAGAATACATCTTCATCCACAAATCCAAAGGTATCATGTAGCTTCGTTACAACTCCTGTGAAAACACGTTGCTTCTGAGGTTGGGTCTGTTGCTGACTGGATCTTGGTGTTGGATAGGATACAGTTATCTGTGCTGCAGGCTGAGGAGTAGATAGGCTAAGGCTTGTAGGGAGTGCAACAGCTGGCTATTGAAAAAAATCAACATCATGTTAAGGTAATGACTTGAAATTGATAATTAAGAATTGATTCTTTAGCACAAAATATTAAAAATTACTTCATGTAATGCTATAAAATACATATTATCTTGAAAGTGACAACACAGTCTGAAAAATTTTAAGCTATTTTCAACATATTTCATCTGTAGTTTCCTTATTTACTCACTTATTTATCTATACTACTGGAGACTGAATCCAGGAGCATTCTACCACTGAGTTACAGGCCTAGTACGTTTTATTTTATTTTTTATTCTGAGACAATATCTTGCTAAATTTGTCTAGGCTGATGTCAAACTTGCAATCCTACCTTAGCTTCCCTTGATGCTTACACTATAGGACTGTACGCCAGGCTGGATTTTAGTTTTTTTACAATGGATGTGCACTTTATTATTAAATAGTAATTTATTTAAGACAAATTTAAACACAGAGTAAAGCTACTCTTTATCCTTGTTCCTCAGCTATTGAGTTCCTATGGGAAAAAAAAAATCATCATGATATCACAGAGCTTCCTGGAAATATTCTATTTAAATATACACACACATACAGATAAAAACAGACCTCTTCCTACTCCCTTAAAAGTAAATGGAAGCCTGTAATATACACAGCACCACACATTTTCTTCCACCCCTTTCATGTTTCTGAGATGCTCTATGCATGAAAGTTCTAAGCATGGCAGTGTAGCTCAATGGTACACTCAGGGAAACATAGCATTTGTGGGGCCCTGGTTTTTCTTATTTAAAGCAGGGACTCCCTGCAGGACATGGCGGCTCATGCCTATAATCCCAGCACTGAGGAGGCTGGTGCTAAACTACATAGCAAGGCCTTGTCTCCAAAGAAAAAAGGCAAACAAAACTACCCTGACAAGGACTCACTATATACAGTTCAGGCTGGCCTTAAACTCATATTGATATGCCTGCCTCAGCCTCCCAAGGGTTGGGATTACAGACATGTGCCACCATGCCCAGCTGGGCCCTGGTTTTAATAACTCCAACACTTAAAAAAGTTCCATTTCCACTTTTTTCCCCAACTTCTTTTAACAGGTGTAGAATTTCAGTTCTACAGGTCAACTAATTATAGTCCATGGGTAAAATCCAGCTTATGGCTTAGTTTTGTATACTTAATGAGAGAAGAATTTTTTTGGTTAAGTGTTAACACCAGGTATTTAGGAGGGTGAGGCTGAGGAAGAATGCAATTTCAAAGCCAGTCATAATAAGACCCCATCACAAACATTTAAAAATTTAGTATAGGGAGTGGTGGTAACAACTGTAATCCCAGCACTCAGGAGGCTGAAGCAGTAGGATTACTCCAAATTTGAGGCCAGCCTGGGCTATACAGCGAGTTCAAGACAAACCTGAACAACACAGGAAGACCCACCTCAAAAAAGCAAACAAACCAAAAGCAAAAATAAATTAAAAGGGCTGGGAGCGTAGCTCAGTGTTAGAGCTGTTCCCTAACATGTTCAAGGCACTGGTTTGATCCCTAGCACTACAAAAAAAAAAGAATGAATTTTACATACACACTCCCTAGCCTCTGGGGATTGAACTCAGGGCCTTGGCACCGAGATATATCACCAAACCTTTTTTTAACCTGAGACAGAATCTCACTAAATTGTTAAATTGCCCAGCTTGGGCTCCAACCTGCAATTCTGCTGCCTCAGCCTCCCACTATGTTAGGGTTATGGGCATGTACCACCACATCTAAGAATTTTTTAAAGGTTGTAAAGAAAAAGTATGAAACAGAAAGAGTCAGACGACACTAAGTACCAAAAGGTTAAAACATTTTATGTGTGGTGGTAAGGACCAAACCCAAAGCTTTACATGTTAAACATGCGCCCTACCTTTTCGGGTCCACAGATCTAAAAATTCATAAACATTTAAATGTGGGCTGGGGATGCAGCTCAGTGGTACAGCACTTGCCTACCATGTATGATGTTTGTTTGTTTGTTTTTCTGGTTTTTCTCCGGTACCGGGAACCGAACCGACCTTGCGCTTGCCAGGCAGGCACTTTGCCGATGAGCTAAATCCCCAGCCCCATGCATGATGTTTGATCCTAGCACAGCACAAAAACCAAAAACCAAAACCAAACCAGAACAAGGACATTTTTAATATCCTTGAAGAATTAAACTAATGCTGAAACACAGTAACTTCACCTGGTAAGGTTCTGCTAGAAAAGAAAAGCATATAAAAAATATTTCCTAAATACTGACTATAAAGAGAGCCAGTAACATAGTTCAGTAGCAGAGTGCTTACCCAGCATGAGAGGGGCCCCAGGCTCAATGTTTAGCACAGCCCCCAACCCCGCCAAAAGTAAAGAAAATAAAAGTGTCTCAAGTTTAAAGTGAGACTTATTTAAACTACAGAACAACGGCAATTAAAATATATAAACTGATGCATTTTCCATTAAAAATACTATATATTTGGGGAGGCATTACTGGGAATTAAACCTAGGGCCTTGTGCTGAGCTACAGCCCCAGCTAGTTTTTTATTTCAAGGCAGAGTCTCACTAAGTTCTTAAACCTGCCTAGCCTTGTAGTCACACTCCTCCTGCCTTAGCCTCCGGAGGGGTTAAAAGCATGGACTACCTGCTAGGATAAGAAACAACACCCACAAAGAATAACTGCATAATTTCCTAAAGAAGATTTCTAATTATACTATGTGTTAATTATAATGGAACAGAGAAAATTCAGTATCAATATGCTAAAACCCTGCAAGTAAAACTTTATTTGCCCTTCATTCGGGTATCTAAAAGAAATAATGTAATGCCATACTAACCTGTGTTAAAAGGGTCTGCTGGGGTTGCTGTAACTGAAAATAGGCACCAAAAAAAAAAAAAAAAAAAAAAAAAAAAAAAAAAAAAAAAAAAAAAAAAAAAAAAAGAAAGAAATAGAAAAATATACAAAAGGATTAATCAGTTCTTGTTCCAGATGCTTTAGAAGAGGAAAATTCCTATTACCCATTACCTTATTTTTAAGAAAAAGATGAAACATAACACATCATTTAGTGTAAGGTAACCTACAAACAGTAGGTATTTATACTAAATGATGTGGTATATAAGTAACTCATTCGATAACAGGCACTTAGTTACATTTTAAAAAAATAATAAAATTCAATTTTTTCTTTTTTTTGAGCTGGAACCTAAGTTGTCCAGGTTAGCCTTGAAGTCACAATCTTCCTGCCTTATTCTCCAAAGTACCTGGGATCACAGGCATGTGTCACTGCACCAGGGGTTTTGCTGTATAGTCCAAGCTAGGCTTGAGCTCTCTACGTAGCCTAGGGTTTGCCTCTTGCCTCAGCCTCCGTAAGTGCTAGGATTACACGTGTGTGCCACCTTACCTGGTTTAGACATTTGATTTTTGCTTGTTTGTTTTTCTGAGACAGAATCTCACTAGTTATTTCAGGCTGGCCCTGATCCTCCTGCCTTAGTGTCTTGAGGGCTAGGATTACAGGTGTGTACCACCATATTCAGCTAAAATTGACCTTTTTTGTTCCAAGGAATAACATACAAACCCCCCACAATTCCCTAAAGGAAATTTCTACTTCCACAATGAGTTAATTACAACACTACTACAACTGTTTTTTATCATCAATATGCTAACTATGTAAAAATACCACTGGCCAGCCAATTCATATATACGTCTAAAATGAAAACTTCTCATAACATCCAGATTTACCACAGGAGTGCTCATCATGAAGAACCATACACTCTGACACGGTTTCTCTGGCAACAGCAACACTTCTACCAGAAAAGGAACAGTGGGGAGGCACTTACAAACTCAGTGTATAAACTTGAAATAAGTGAGGATGATAGAATTTATTTGTAAGGTTCAAATTAAAATACTGAGCTAATGTGGTACCACTATATATGAGACGATGAATCTTTTTTGAGACAGCGTCTTATTATGTAGCTTAGGGGGCCCTTGAACTTGCTGTGATCCTTCTGCCTCTGCCTCCCCAATGCTGGGATAACAGATGTACGGTACCACGTCTAGCGTAAAGGTTGAATCTTATCAAAATACTATTTTTCTAGCTGGGCACAGTGGTGCACACCTGTAATCCTAGTACTCTGGAAAGCTGAGATTTGAGGCTCTCCATTAGAGCCCAGCCTAGGTAACTTAATGTGATCTTGTCTCTAAATACTATTTTAAAATAAAAGGTAAAAAAAAAAAAAAGGCCTAGGATACAAGCTCAGTATAAAGGCTCTTGGTTTAAACCTCAGTAACACAAAATGAAAACAAAAACCAACTATTTTTCCATAACATTTGAGTGGCATCATTTTCATATAGTCCAACAAGTCTACATCTTACTCCAGAAAAAATGGCCACCATGAAGAAATCAAGTAATAACAGACACTTGCGAGGGCATGGTGAAAAAAGAACCCTTCTACATTTTTGATGGGAACGTAAACTAGGACAACTATGGAAATCTGTATGGAGATTCATCAAAAACCTAGAAGTATAAATTCCATTTGACCCAGCTATTCCCTTTCTAGGTATCTTCCTAAAAGAGTTAAAGACTTCGTATTACAAGAATACACACATACACGTTTATATCAGCACAACTCATAATATCTAGATCTTAGAATCTGCCCGTATGTTCATTAAAAGATTGAACAGATAAAGAAAATGTGGGATTTACACACAAAGAAGTAGTACTTTGCCATAAAAGATAAATTTGAATTACTTGTAGGAAAATGGATGTACCTTGAGACCATAATGTTAAGTGAAATCAATCAAATACACCAGTTTAAATACCACATGGTCTTTCTTATATGGGAAACCCAAAGCATAAATAAAAAGCAAAATTAGAGAGAAAACAGGAAACACCTTTTTGTAAACCAGAAAGAAATCTAGAGATGGAGAGGGGGAAGGAGGAGAAGGAAAGTCACAAGATGTATTATGTACATGTTTCAATTCCTCATGCTGAATATAATCATTATCTACTACAAATATGTACTAATAAATTATTTTTAAAACGTGAGTCGGCCAGGCGTGGTGGCACACACCTGTAATCCCAGCACTTGGGAAGCTGAGGCAGGAGGATTGTTGCAAGTTCAAGACCAGCCTGGGCTATAGAGTGAGCTCAAGGCCAGCCTGAAATGCACAGCCAGACCCTTTCTCAAAAAGACCAAAAAGGGACTGGGGATTTAGCTCAGTGGCACAGCACCTGCCTGGCAAGCACAAGGTCCTGAGCTCGATTCTTGGTACCAAAAAAAAAAAAAAAAAAAAAGACCGCTAAAGCCAGGTATGACAGCACACGTCTGTAATCTCAGCACTCTAGGAGGCAGGAGGATTATAAAACTGAGTTCATCCCAGGCAAGTTAACCAGACCTGTCTCAAGATTAAAACAGCGGTGGGGGTGAGGAGCTGGGGATCTGCCTCAGTGTGGAGGCTCTTGGGTCATATCTCCAAGGACAAACGCAAAACCAAACCAAAAACCCCTACAAAAAGAGAGACTTTTAGATCTCTTGCCAGTTCTCAGAAAATTAAAGCAATTACATTAAGTTGCTCAGTGAGATACGATAATCTTCAGAAATGATGTTAGGGTTCTGAAGCCCCACAGCATTTAAGCCTCATGTTCTTCCAACTGCCTTCAGGTCTAGTTTCTGGTCCCTCTCTCTTTTATTCTCTTTTCCTGCCCTGACCACTTGTATTTTTGAATCAGTAACTTCTACTTTCACTAGGCCTCCTATATATATGCTACAGAAATGCTCTAACACCAAGTTACAACTACAGCCCACCCCCTTTTAACTTGATTATTTGAGACAGGGTCTCCCACCATAGCCCAAGCTGGATTTGAAATCACGGAGATCCTCCTGCTTCCCAAGTACTGGGATTATACCTATATTCCCCCAGGGAAGGTTCAAAGCCCATCTTTTAGTTTTCTGCTTGTTTCGTTTTGTTTTTTTGAGACAGGATCTCGCTATGTAATTCAGGTTGGTCCTGAACTCATTCTGTAGCCCAGACTGGCCTCAAACATGAGGCAATCCTCCTGCCTCAGCTCATGAGCACTGGGATTATTGGCATGCACAAACATGCCCAGCTCTTACAGCTCATTTTTTGAGTTTTGTAATTTTTGTTATTAAATGTTTTTACTTTAAAACAGGGTTTTGCCAGGTGTGGTGGCACACGCCTGTAATGCCAACACTCAGGAGGCTGAGGCAAGAGGACTGCTGTAAGTTGGAGACTAGCCTGGGCTACAAAGTGAGCTCAAGGCCAGCCTGAACTGCACAGCGAAAGCCTGTCTCAAAAAGACAAAAAAAAAAAGGAAAAATAAAACAGAATCTGGCTATGTTCCCCAGGCTGGCCTGGAATTTGCAATCTTCCTTCAGCCTCCCACACAGCTGTGATTACAGACAAGTGCCACTACATGGAGCTCTTAAAACTTCTTAATGATATTGAGGCAGACTCAACATTATGTGCTAGCCATAGACAAGCCTTAAATGGGTGCTTGGGCTATATAACCTATCTACATTTTAGCAGAACAAACCCTCCTTTCCTAGACAACTTTGTCTTTAGGATGTTCTTATCTCTTCCTACCTCACAGATACAAGAACCTAAGGGAATGGCTAGAGGCTAAATCTAAGGGAAAGAAGTCTAAGAAACTTGCATTTAACCTAAGTCAGGAATTTTCTAATTGTTCAAATGTGCCTGGAGAATAGGGAGATGAACTCAAGGGAAGCTTCCTCATCATTTTTAACACTCTATTCTATTATTTTCTATAGTGTTTTTTTATATATTAGCATGGGGGAAGAGGGGAAGCAATCTACTAAAAACTAAAGGCTAAAAGCAAGTGGCCCACATAAAGATTAGGCTTCAAGCGGGAAAAGAAGCTTTTTACTTTCACATGAATTCCAGCTCAGCAGAGTAGATATGGAGGCCCAAAGACTCAGAATGCTTCTCTCCAGATTACCCTCAGTGAGCTTTCTTAGAGATACAGTAGATATGGCTGGCACACACCTGTAATCCCAGCACTTGGAAGGCTGAGGTACGAGGATCCTTGCGAGTTCAAAACCAGCCTGGGCTACAAAGTGAGCTCAAGGCCAGCCTGAACTGCATAGTGAGACCCTGCATAGTGAGACCCTCAAAATGACAAAAAAAAGAGAGAGAGATATGTTATGTGAAAATTCTAGCAGCTAGTCCAAGAATCAGGATTTTAGGGCCTCCTACTTATCTCTCTTTCCCTTAGACATATTCCTTTTTCTCTTCTCCTATAATCTATACCCTCCAAACAAATTCAAACCACACACTATGGTTTATGGTAGCTAACAGGAATAAAAACCAGTATCACCTGAATTTTGGAACAAATGGCTATTTTAAAACCAGTTTATAGCCAGGCATGGTGGCACATGCCTGTAATCCTAGCACTCCAGAGGCTGAGGCAGGAGGATCATTGTGAGTTCAAAACCAGCCTGGGCTACAAAGTCAGCTCAAGGCCAGCCTGAACTGCACAGAAAGACCCTGTCTCAAGAAGACAAAAAAAAATCAGTTTTAGGCATGGTGTCACACATGTATAATCCCATCAGTTGGAAGGCTGAAGCAGGAGGATTGCCAAAGAGTTCAAGGCCAGCCTGTGTTAGTGGATAGATCCTGCTTTAAAATAACAAAATAAAACAAAAAACCCACATAAATAAAATCAATTTTTAACATGAAAAATATAAACTAACCTGTTGCTGCACACTATACAAGGCTTGCTGAGGTTGTGAATATTGCTGAAGATTAAAAAAAAAAAATACAGATATTAGTTTTATTCATTCTCAAAAAAGTAATATACACACATAGCAACAATCAAAATTACACTAAAAAGAAACTTTCTAGAACAACTAAACTTCATCTAAAATAAAATGATTACTTATATCTGGAACCATCAAGAACTGAATTTTATTCAAAAAATCTCTATGAACTGTCTCCTTTAAGAATCAGGTTAAAATCCTTCGGTTCATGAGCGTGAGGATTGAGTGTTCATGCCATGTGCATGAGATGTACCTCCTTCAAACCTTGTTACGACGTCAGCACATTACCCGTCTGACGTGAAAAGAAAAAAAAATGAATCAGGTTAAAAAAAAAGAATTTTTAAAAAGGGGCTAGGGATATAGCTCAGCGGCACAAGCCTGGAAAGCACGACATCCTGGGTTTGATTCCCGATACCAAAAAAAATTCAGTATCAGGTTGCCGGGTGTGATGGCGCACACCTGTAATCTCAGCACGTGGGAGGCTGAAGCAGGAGGATCTTGATGAGTTTGAGACCATCCTTAGCTACAAAGTGAACTTAAGGCCAGTCTGAACTGCATAGGGAGACCCTGGCTCAAAAAGAAAAAAAAAAAAAAAAAAAAAAAAGAATCAGGCTATGCAAGTATACTTCTCTATGTGCCAGGCATATACACTATAATTTTTATTACCACAACAAACTCCATTCTTTTTGTTTTTTTTTTTTTTTTTTCCAGTACCAGGAATCGAACTTACGACATTGCACTTGCCAGGCAGGCGCTGTGCTGCTGAGCTAAATCCCCAGCCCCCAAAAATGCCATTCTTTAAAAAATGGAGCTGGATGCCCAGTCATGGTGG
The DNA here is from genome assembly GCF_000276665.1 of Chinchilla lanigera. Classification (NCBI taxonomy): domain Eukaryota; kingdom Metazoa; phylum Chordata; class Mammalia; order Rodentia; family Chinchillidae; genus Chinchilla; species Chinchilla lanigera. The sequence continues at coordinate 20,883,587 of NW_004955425.1, read as the reverse complement.
CTCACACTTGTACTCCCAGCACTTGGGAGGCTGAGGCAGGAGGATCCTTGCGAGTTCAAGACCAGCCTGGGCTACAAAGTGAGCTCAAGGCCTGCCTGAACTGCATTGCAAGACCCTGTCTCAAAAAGATGAAAAAAAAAAAAAAAAAAGGAAACAGCAACCCTAACTATTCAGATAGATTTTATGGCCTTCTATGGCACATATGAAAACCTATACATTCATGTGTTATGTACATGTTCCAACTCCCCACAATACATGAAATCATTATGTACTCAAAACGCACTCATGAATTTTTTTAAATTAAAAAGCATTACGAACTCACCTGTTGTAATGCAGCTGCTGCAGCTGCAGCCTGCTGCTGCAATGCTGCAGTCTGTGTTAACTGATAGTTTGCTGGCGTCTGTGTGGTAAGGCCTGCTGCCGCCAATGCAGTTTGTTGTGTGTAAAGAGTAGGAGAGGCTCCAAGAAGGGATGGCTGCTGAACACCCAGTGCAGCTAAAATGAGATTAAAAACAGAGAAAAAATACATCAAAATTACTTCCATCTCTTCCAGAAATACTTTGAGTGCTTAATTAAGCATCATGGTTGTCATTAGTTATTTAAAAACTCAAAGAACAACTCCAATAATGCTTGTTTGAATTCAGCTGATTTTCCATCCCTCCAGATCCCAATGTCTTTTTTAAAATTTTTTTTATTTTTTATTTTTTCCAGTACCAGGAATCGAACTCACAACCTTGCATTTGCCAGGCAGGTGCTGTGCCGCTGAGCTACATCCCCAGCCCCTCCAATGTCTTTATAATAAATGTTTAAACTACAGTACATAATACTATTCTATAGGCCAGGCATGGTGGCAAAAATCTGTAATCCCAGCACTTGGGAGGCTGAGAGAGGAGGATCTTTGCAAATTCGAGACCAGCCTGGGCTACAAAATGAGCTCAAGTCTGGCCTTAACTGCATAGTGAGAGCCTGTCTCAAAAAGACAAAAAAAAAAAAGAAAAAGGAAATACAAACAAAATATATATACTGCACACTAAGAACCAACTAAAACATACTTAGTACAGAAGAATACATAATACAAGAGAACATGATTCTGGACAAAATAGGTGTTAAAAATTCCTATTTCTATTTCATCAAAATTAATTCAGTTTTAGTTTTCCTTTTATTTAACATAGAAAATAAATAATTAGATATAAATTAAATACGACCTAAATGGCATAGGCCTATGATCCCAGCACCTGGGAGGCTGACTCAGGAGTTATCATCTTGAGTTCAAAGCCAGCCTAGACTACACAGTGAGACCAAACCTCAAAAAACAAAAACCAACCCCCCCAATATAAATATGATGTAAAATAACTATTTTACATTACCTTTAGCTGACTACACAAAGAACTGTTAGCCTTTAATGTCACAAAAGAAAATAAAAGCCAAGGGGCTGGGGATTTAGCTCAGTGGCACAGCACCTGCCTGGCAAGCGCAAGGTCGTGAGTTTGATTCCCGGTACCGGGGAAAAAACCAAAACAAAAAAAAAAAGAAAAGAAAAAAAAGCCAAGTGTGGTTGTGCAGGGCTGTTAACTTAGCTACTCAGGAGGCTGATACAGGAGGATTATCAAGTTCAAGCCCAGCCTGGGCAACTTAGTGATTTAGGGACACCCCCATCTTCAATTAAAAACTAATCTAGGCAGGGCAACCCACGCATACCTGTAACAGCAACATTCTAGAAGGCTGAGGCAGAAGACTGTTAAGTTTGAGCACAACTTGGGCAACTTAGTGACTTAGCAAAACCCTGTCTCAAAATAAAAAAGGGCTAAGGATATAGCTCAGTGCAAAGGCACTGGTAAAAAGAAACATATATATATATGTACATATATATGCTGTGGGTTGGGCATATATATATATATATATATGGGCATATACATATATGCTGTAGTGGTGCATGCCTGTAATCCTAGCACTCAGGAGGCTGTGGCAGGAGGATCATTGTGAGTTTGAGGCCAGCCTGGGCTACAAAGTGAGCTCAAGGCCAGCCTGAACTGCATTAAGGAGACCGTCCCCCCCAAAAAAACCATGGTGGAAGTAGTTCAATGATAAAATGTTGGCCTTGCATTCTGAAAGTCCTGAGCTGTATCTTTAGTTACCAAAAAAAAAAAAAAAAAAAGAGACAGAGAGAGTGCTGTTTCAAGACTGAACCATCTGGGTGTGGTGGCGCACGCCTGTAATCCTAGTACTTGGAAGGCTGAGGCAGGAGAATCATTGTGAGTTCAAGGGCAGCTTGGGCAATAAAGTGAATTCAAGTGAATGCAGACTGAACTGCATAGCGAGACCCTGTCTCAAAAAGACCAAAAAAGAAGATTGAACCTAAAGCCAAGGATACAGCTCAGTGGCACAGAACCTGCCTAGCAAGTGTGAGTTCGATTTCCAGGACCCCCCCCCAAAAATGCAACCAAAAAAGGTGGATGTGGTGGCACACACCCATTACTCCAGTACTCAGAAGGCTGAGGTTGGGCTGGGGATTTAACTCAGCGGCACAGCGCCTACCTGGCAAGAGCAAGGTCATGAATTTGGTTGCCGGTACCAGAAAAAAAACAAAAAAAAAAAACAAACAAAAAAAAAAGAAGGCTGAGGTAGGAGAATCGCTTGGAGTTGGAGGTCAGCCTGGGCTATATACTGAGTTCAAGAAAAGCCTGAACTATATAGTGAGATTGTCTCCAAAAAAAAAAACATTCAACCAACAGTCAAAAAATGGTGAAAAGATTTTCTTCCTAATAAAACTGGGAAAACCCAGTAACAAAAAAGGGGTGGTGCTAAAATAGTTTAAATATTTTTTCATTGACTTAATTTTGAGAACATTCTGCTAACTTTATTTTGAAAATGTTCACATTCATTTACTGCTTTTACAATTACTTATCTTTTTCTTTTATTTAGTAATTAAATTCTTTAGGGTTGTTTTTTTCTACTTTAAACAACTAGCCGGGTGTGGTGGCATACACCTGTAATCCCAGCACTCAGGAGATCCAGGCAGGAGACTCACCTGGAGTTGAAGGTCAGCCTGGGCTACACAGTTCAAGAGACAAGCCCAAATACATATATATTAAGACCCTGTCTCAAAAAAAAACAAAAACAAAACACCAACAAGTAAACTTCCTACTTCCAAACAAATAAAACCCACAGTAATGTTTAGCTTTTCATAAAATACAGCTTTTAAATACAGTGGAATCTAGGCTCAGGAACTTAATTTATTCCATGATTTCGAAAAAGGCCATGATTGTTTGTGTGGAAAAAATGGCTTTGGCGTGTTTATCATCCAATGCAGTTTGCAAACCAACTTGTTTGCAAACAAAAGCATTCATGAACAGAGGTACCACCGGGCACGGTGGCGCACACCTGTAATCCCAGTGCTCGGGAGGCTGAGGCATGAGGATCCTTGCAAGTTCAAGACCAGCCTGGGCTACAAAGTGAGCTCAAGGCCAGTCTGAACTGCATAGAGAGACCCTGTCTCAAAAAAAGAAAAAAAAAAAAGAGGCAGGCATGGTAGCACAGACCCATAATCCCAATGCTCTGGGAGGCTGAAAATAAGAGGATGGTAAGTTAGAATTCGGCTTGGACAACTTAGCGGGTTAGTGAGACCCTGTCTCAACCGTCTCCAAAAAAAAGGCTGAGTACGTAGCTCAGTGGGACAGTGCCCCGGTTTCAGTTTCCAGCACAGCAGGCAACAAAGGACAAACTGTCCAAATTGTGTGAGAAACAGCTTTTCAGATGGTTGATCTGTGAATTTTTAAGATTTCACAAGTAAAGGACATATCTGTGTCATGCACTGCCTAATGTACAACTGCCAGTATAATAGGATCCCCCTTTCAGAACATTTTCGATCTGCTGGTTCAGGAGTCTGACCTGGCTGTGACACTGCAGTGGCTGTAAACTGAGTCGCCCATGGCGGATTCTTCTGTCCTCCAAACTGAGCCATGATGCCACGAGAGGAAAACACCTTCACTTGTTTGTCTTCTACAGCAGCGATCTGTAACAAGGGATTCACGTTTCGAAGTTCAACAAAACTACAAATACAATAGGACAGCTTAAAGAAATGCTTAGTGTATGGAACACGTCTTCCCAAGGAGAAATAATGCAAGTAGAATGAAGGGCAAATGAACACTGGAAATGCAGCAAGCAACATCTTACATCAACTAAATTACGAGGGTACCGCATTTTTAGGGCTCTTACAAGAAAAGACATTCAAACCGAGGACCCTCAGCTGCATCGACCCGGCTGATCACACGAAGCGGCTCACAGCCTTACAGTCACAGGAAATACAGCCTGGCCAGCTCCTCTGAGCGCTGGGGACTGGAGGGCCAGAGAATCGCTGAAGCCAATGATGGAGACGGGGCGGGACCCCGTGTAGAAATATTTTAAAATATAGCTCGATTTTCAAATAACGAGCATCTCTACTTTCTCGCGTACGAAAGCACCCAGAACCTTATTACCCTCGCGGCCCTCGAGGGGAGGCAGCGCAGGAAGCAGGCGCCCCGCGCAGAGCCCCTGCGAGTGCCCTCAGCAGAGCCGAGACGGAGAAGGCTCCGAGCGCGCCGCGCGTCCCCGGCGCGGAGTCCATCGCTCTCGAGAGCGCAGCGGCCACGGCGGGACACGCGCGCCCTGGGCCCGGCCGAAACGCCTCCGCGTCTCCCCGCGGCCACTCAGCGTCGTGGGCTGAAGGCC
>NW_004955425.1:20876406-20878778 GCF_000276665.1 Chinchilla lanigera | reverse complement strand
GCACAAAAGGGGCCGCTCGCTGCGACCGGCCCCCGAGAGCCCACCGTCGCCGGCCTGCAACCGCCAGGACACCAAGACGAAGCCCCCAGCCCTTCCGCGCATCCGATGCGATGTTAAGAGTCCCACCCGCGCCGCCCCCCGCTACAGATAAGCGCGGACCAGACCTTCACCTGAATCGGGTCCCAGCTAACGCCGAAGCCATTTCAAACCCGTCAGCCTTCGGCGCATGCGCCAACTTCCCCGCCGGCCTGCACGCCGCTCGCCCCGCCCAGTCTCCCTGCGGAGCGGCTCGTACGACGTGACGTCTACGTGCGCGCTCCCCGAATCGCCGGTCCCGGGCTCGCCACTCTGACTGCGGGAGGAGGACGCGAGCGCGCCTGAGAATTACATTGGTCTAACAACGGGCGGGCAGCGTGCCTGCGCCAACTCCCAGCGAGTCTGTCCCAAGGGGTGCGAGAGGGAGTGGTTTGTGGTCACGTGATCCGGCCGCCGCCATTTTATGATTTTTTCTGTTTTTTTATGGTAGTAATACTGCAATAGCGGATTATGTCCTGTGACATTTTAAGTGTTTTTCCTTAAACTGCGATAAAACTCAACCGCAATTCATTATTTTGATCTTTTCTTTTTCATCGAGGTCTGGCTCTGTTGCCCAGGCTAGCCTCCAAATCCTGAGTCAACCTTCTAACTCAGCCTGATCCCCATCTTAGCCTCCCCAGTGGCTGGGACTAGTGTCACCACTCAGGGCTTTTTTTTTTTTTTTTTTTCAGCTAGTCTCTAATTCGGACAATCCTCCTGCCTCAGCCTCCCAAGTGCTAGGGTTACTGGCGTGTGCCACCCCCACAGGCGTTTTAGCGTGTATAGTTAAGTGCCAGTATAAAGTTGTGCCATTGTCACCACCACTAGTATTAGAACCGTTTCATCGCTCAAAAAGGAAACCTAAACCTTTTAAGCAGTCACCCTCTAATCCCCAGTAACCTGAGGATGACTAAATTTTTCCCTATTCTAGGCATTTTTTGACAGGGTCTCACCAGTACCAATTATGGCGTCCCTAGGGGTCCCTTCCAGGCTATTCTGTTCAGAGAATTGGACAAGACAAAGAACATAGAAGTTTATATTTACTCATGGTAAAAATAAGGAGAAGAAAAGAGTGAGGGTGGGAAAAGGAAATTTGCCCTGCACATGGAATAGAGTAGGCCACTTGGAAAGAGAAAAGGTAGTGCACAGGGGGTCAACGCGTATTTTTCCTTTTTTTTTTTTTTTTTTGAGACAGGGTCTAACTATGTAGTTCAGGTTGACCTTGAACTTACCATGTAACCCAGGCTGGCCTCAAACTCATAGCAATTCTCCTGCCTCAGCCTCCCAAGTGCTAGGGTTACAGGCCTGAGCCACCATGCCCTGCTGTCTTTTATACCCCACTGCTGTCAGATGTAGGCCTTCCTGTCCTACCAAAACCCTACTCGATCTTCTAAGGTGGCATTCTCTGGTATCACTGAAAGGCTTGGAAACTTCTGAGCAAGTGTCTTGGCTGTGATTGACAGGTCATGCCCACTTGGACATCGGATTTAAAACACCCTAATCTCGTGTCTCATTGCTACGTGCAGTAGCTCAAACCGGCCTTGAACTCACTATCTAGCCGAGGCTGGCCTGGAATTTAAGAGGCTTCATGGTTCAGCTTCCCATGTGTTGAGATTTCAGACAAACACCACCATGCTTGGCTTCTGTCTAGACATTTGATATTAAATACAGTCACACACAGTGTGTGTTTGGGTTCTTTTTTTTTTTTTTTCTTTTTGAGACAGGGTCTTGCTCTGTAATTCAGGCTAGTCTTCAACTCACTGCGTAGAGCTGGGGCTCTAGCTCAGCGGCACAGCAGGGTCAAAGGTTTTCCAGAGTTAAGGAAAACCTTTTTCCTATTAAACTATCTACAGTTTATAGCAGTATGGTGGACTATACTATTGTGAGCCATACATAGTGGCAAATGCCTCTAATCCCAGCACACTGCTAGGCTGAGGCAGGAAGATCACACATTCAAGGACAAACCTGGGCAGCTTAGTGAGATCCTGATTCAAAATTTTAAAAAAGAAAAGGCTAGGGATGTAGCTTGGTGAAAGCATGCACATGTATAATCCCAGCACTTGGTAGGTTAGGGCAGGAAGATTACTGGGAGTATAAGGCCAGCCTGGGCTACACAGTGAGTTCAAGGCCAGCCTGAAATACATAGCAAGACCTTGTTTCAAAATACCAAAAAAGGAACCGGGCTTGGTGGCACATGCCTATAAACCCAGCACTCGGGAGGCTGAGGCAGGAGGATCATTGCGAGTTTGAGACCAGCCTGGGCTACAAAGTGAGCTCAAGGCCAGCCTGAACTGCAT
>NW_004955425.1:20874266-20875751 GCF_000276665.1 Chinchilla lanigera | reverse complement strand
TTTTTTTGGTACTGGGAATTGAACTCAGGACCCTGCCCTTGCCACACAGGCATTCGTGCCACAGAGCTATATCCTTGGCCCTCAAACTTTTTTTTAAAGACAAATTAGTAGTACAGTTATCATAACTATCATATATTTTTTTTTTCTCTTTGCTTTTCACTTCCTTCTTTTCTCCATTCCCCCATCAAGTTTCTCTTTCCTTTTGAAGTTTTTTCCCACTTTACAATATGTATTGTACAGTTTGTATCTTATTTACTCTTTCGGCATCTCACACTAGGGAGATAATCCAATGTTTAGACATCTGTTTCTTGTTTATTTCACTTATGAGTGTGGTCTCGAGTTGTATCCATCTAGCTATAAAAGTCTCAAGTTTATCCTTCTTTATCGCTGAGTAGTACTCCATTATATTTTAAAAAAAAAAACAAAACACTTTTTAAAAATCCATTCCTCACCCATTGGGCATTTGGGTTGTTTCCAAGATTTAGCTATGACAAACGGTGCTACTATAAACGTGGGTGCACACATATCACTGTGGTATGAATTTAATATTTTTAATTCTTCTGGGAAGATACCCAGAAGAGGAAGAGCTGAGTTAAATGGGACCACCAATCTTAGTTTTTTGAGGAATCTCCACACTGATTTCCACAGTGATCGCACCAGTCTACCCTCTTACCAACAGTGAAGAAGGGATCCCTTTTCCCCACAGCCCCACCAGCATTTGTTATTAGCTGATTTCTTGATAATAGCCATTCTTCCTGGAGTGAAGAATGCTTTAATTTGTATCAGTTTGCTTTAATTTGCATCTCTTTTTTTCTGCTTTTTTGTTTTGTTTTATTGAGGCAGGGTCTAGCCACTATGTAATTCAGGCCAGCCTTGAGCTCACTTTATAGCCTAGGCTGGTCTCAAACTTGCAACAATCCTCCTGCCTCAGCCTCCCTAGTGCCGGAATTATAGGTGTGAACCACCATGCCCAGCACATCTTTCAGATAACCAGTCATGTTGAACATTTTTTCATACATTTATTTTGTTTGTATTTCTTCATCTCAGAAGTGTGTATTCATCCCAGATGCCCATTTTTGGATTGGGTCTTTAAATTTGGAGAGTCTGATTATTTTTGAGTTCTTTATACATTCTCGGTAACAATCCTTTGTCTGAGGAACAGCTGGCAAACATTTTTTTCCCACAACGTAGGTTATCTCTTCACTCTGTTGGTGGTTTTTCTTGCTGTGCAAAAGCTTTTTAATAAGATGAGATCCCAGTTGTTGATTCTTTGTCATAGTTCCTTTGCTATCAGGATTTTATTCATAAAGTCTTTGCCTAAACCAATGTCTTCAAGATTTTTACCTATTTTACCTATTCTATCTTCTACCAGATTTAGTATTTCTATTTTACTATTCAGATCTTTGATCCATTTGGAATTTAGTTTAGTGTATGTGAAAAATATAGGTCCAGTGATCTTCGACACATAGCCAGTTTTTCAAGCAC
>NW_004955425.1:20870507-20872015 GCF_000276665.1 Chinchilla lanigera | reverse complement strand
AATTTTAAACCAGGCATGGTGGCACATGCCTGTAATCCCAGCACTTGGGAGTTTGAAGCAGGAGGATCGTTGCAAGTTCAAGGCCAGCCTCCGCTACAAAGTGAGTTCAAGACCAGCCTGAACTGCATAGAGAGACCCTGTCTCAAAAAGACACACAAAAAAAGAACAGAATACAAATTTTCCAAGTAGGTGTAGATGATCTTCTGGATTTCTTGCATTGTGATTTCACCCTTTCCATTCATAATTGCATGGATCTGAGTCTTTTTTTTCTTTTTTTTGATAAAGTTGGATAAGGGTTTGTCGATTTTTTTTAATCTTTCAAACAAACAACTTTTTTGTTTTGTTTTGTTGTTTGTTTTTTTGAGACAGGGTCTCACTATGCAGTTCAAACAGGCCTTGAGCTTACTTTTTAGCCTAGGTTGGTCTCGAACTCGCAACGATCCTCCTGCCTCAGCCTCCCGAGTGCTGGGATTATAGGTGTGCGCCACCATGTCTGGCTTAAAGAACCAATTCTTTAATTCATTGGTTCTTTGTATTGTTTTCTTAGTCTACCATGTATTAATTTCTCAGGGCTGTGGATATATCTCAGCTGCACAAGTGCCTGCTTGGCAAGTGCAAAGTCCTGAGTTCAATTCCCAGTACCCTCCCCGCCACCAAAAAAAAGAAAGTTCACGTGTTAATTTCTGCTCTGATCTTTAGTGTTTCCTCCTCTGTATGAGATTTCGGCTGAGCCTACTCTTCTTTTTCTAGAAGTTTGACGTTCACCATCAAGTTGTTTATTTGCACTTACTCTGTTTTGCTGATATGGGCATTCACTGCAGTAAATTTCCCTCTGAGGACGGCTTTCATTCTGTCCCTTAAGTTCTGGGATGTTGTATTGTCATTATCATTCAATTGTAGAAATTATCTAATTCTTTAATTTCATCTGTGACCCATTTGTTGTTCAGGAGGGTGCTTTTTAATTTCAATGTGTTTATGAAGTTCTTTTGGTTTATTTGGCTATTGATTTTGGCCAAAATCAATTTGTATATGTTGATTTTTTCTTTGGTCACTGAAATTTCCAATTTCATTGCACTATGGTCTGATAATATGCAAGGGATAATTTCAGTTCCTTTGCATTTACTTTAGCAACTTGTATGTGGTCTGTTTTGGAGAATGGCCCATGTGCAGCTGAGAAGAATATTTATTCTGATGTTGTGGGGTAGAACACTCTGTAGACATCTGCTAAATCCATTTGTACAAAAGTTTGGTTCAGGCCAGGTGTGGTGGCACATGCCTATAATCCCAGCAGTCAGGAGGCTGAGGCAGGAGGATCACTGTGAGTTCAAGGCCCACCTGGACTACAAAGTGAGTTCAAGGCCAGCCTGAGCTCCATAGTGAAACTCTCTCAGAAAGGAAAAAAAAAAAAAAAAATAGATTTTTTTTTTTTTTTTTTTTTTTGGTTTAGTTGAGCTATCTGGCTCTGTGTGACCATGGGGTCTCTTGATACCCCAGTACAATTGTATTAG
>NW_004955425.1:20869533-20870407 GCF_000276665.1 Chinchilla lanigera | reverse complement strand
TGGGGTCTTCAGATCCCCCAATACAATTGTATTAGTGCTTATTTGATTTTTCATGTCTGTTAATATTTATTTTATATAGTTGGGTGCACTGGTATTTGTTGCATTTGTATTTATGATTTATATCTCTTCCTCTTGGATTGTTCCCTTTACAAGGATGTAGTGACCTTCCTTGTCTGTCTTAATCAGTCTTGGCTTGAAATTCATTCTGTGTACAAATAGAGAAGCTACCCCTGCTTTTTTCGGGGTTCCTGTGGCATGGAGTATTGTTTTCCATCCTTTGACTTTTAGTCTATGAATTTCTTTTTTAATTAAATGTGTTCATTGTGTGCAGCATATTGTTGGGTTGTGCTTCTAGATCCATTCTGCCAGTTTGTGTCATTTGATTGAATTAAGACCATTAACATTGATGTTACAACTGACATGTATTGACTTACTTTTGTTATTTTCCTTTTGTTGGCTTCCCTTCTTTTTTTTTTTAACCTCCCTCTGTTTGTTTGTCTTGCCTGGTGGATTCCTTCTGCTGGGATTCATGGAGTTGTAGCCCTTGTTTTCTCTTTCTAGACTGTTCTTCAAAACATTTTGGAGTGCTGGTTTGGTGATCATAAATTTCCTCAGATGTTCGTTGTCATGGAAGTATCTCATTTCTCCATTAGATTGGAGAGTTTTGCAGGATACCTCAATCTGTGTTGAAGGTTGTTTTCCTTTAGAATTTGCAATATTTCACTCCATGCTGTCCTTGACTTGAGGGTTTGCACTGAGAAGTCAGCTGTGCCAGGCACAAATGCCTGCCTGACAAGCACAAGGTCCTGAGTTCAATTCCCAGTACCCAAAAAAACCCCAAAATAAATAAATAAATATATAAAAAGTTTTTCAA
>NW_004955425.1:20854905-20868863 GCF_000276665.1 Chinchilla lanigera | reverse complement strand
GAAATCTTTCTTTTCAGGGGCTGGGGATTTAGCTCAGCGGCAAAGCGCCTGCCTGGCAAGCGCAAGGTCGTGAGTTCGGTTCCTGGTACCGGAGAAAAAAACCAAAAAACCAAAAAACCAAAAACCAAGAAATCTTTCTTTTCATGATTAACTGCAAGCCTATCTTCTATATCTGAGATCCTGGCCTCACATTGGCTTAATTAGCTTCAGATACTTACAATGAAATTTTTATTCTACTGGATATCTGCTTGAATCTGCTTTATGGAGTCCACTTCTTTCCTATGCTAAGCATTCATGGCTTCCATAATCTTCTTAAACTCCTCTATTTTTTTTTGTCTGTCTCTGCTCAAGAGTCACTAAGCATGGTTTTCAATGTCGACATCTTCTCTGCAGTTATCTGAGAAATTATTTCTGATTTGATTTTTTTTCTAAAGCCTAATTCATTTGCCTTCTTGTTGCTACTTCAGAGAGGCCAGGTGTGTGGCTTTTGGGTTTTCCCACCTTACTGCCCCTGGATTTGCTTTTGGTGAACTGGATCCATGGGGTTGCATCTTGTTTAAGTGTCTTCTCATTTTCTTTTCTTTCGTTTAATTACTGGGGTCATGCTTGTAAATTGCCTATGGTGGGTTGCTTTATTACTGGTATTTAAAACCTTTAGGAAATGACTACTTCTGAGAGGTGTCTTCCTGGTATAGCTGGTCTTTGAGTTGTGATTCTCTTGCAGGATCCTACTTCTTCAGTTTGTTGGGGATGAAAAGTTGCTGCCTGTTTGACTCAGCCCCTGGGTTCTCTGGCACTGTCTCACACTATTGTTTTTTATTTTTTTTGAGACAGGTTCTCGCTATGCAGTCCAGGCTGAACCTGAGCTCACTTTGTAGCCCAGGCTGGTCTCAAACTAACAACGATCCTCCTGCCTCAGCCTCCCAAGTGCTGGGATTACAGGTGTGTGCCACTGCACCTGGCCTCCTCTATTTTCTATTTTCTATGACCCTCCCTCAATCTCAGTCTTGGAATACCAGGAAGAATAGCTGTTTAGAAAAATTATGTTCCTTTTGGTCTTTCTGAGACAGGGTCTCACTATGCAGTTCAGGCATAGTACTCCATTGTACTCCAGCCTGGCCTTGGACTCATGGCAATCCTCCTGCTTTAGCCTCCCTAGTTCTGTGATCATAGGTGTGTGCCACTACACCCAGCTAGTTACTGTTATAGTAATAACACTAGCATCAGTCACAACCTAGAAAATGACAAACTGAGATAATCATTGATTTACCACCTTTAAATATATGAACTAGATTTGTGGTTTTTATGGTTTGTGTCTATATGTCACCTCAAAGCCTCATGTAGTCATGGGGCGGGCTTCTAGCTTTTTGATTGATTCATGGTCCAAAGCTGGGATTATGGGTGTGAGTGCTACACCCCGCTAGGGCGGGTAGCCTGTGTACATTATAAGGGAGGGAAAAAGACTTGCTGCTCCTCCTCCCTTTTTGTTCTTGCTACTTTTCTCTGTTTTTGGACACAATGACCTATTGCCCTGTGCCATGTGCCACATGCCACTCTGCTTTGGAGCCAGTTGAGTATGGACTGAAATCTCCACAAACTGTGAGCTAAATAAACCTCCCCTTCCTGAATTCTGGGCATCAGGTATTTTGACCCAGCAATTAGAAAAGTAACTGAGACAGTGGTTATATAACCAAGACAGTGGTTCTATAACAAAATTTTACACAGATCAGAAAATTTTATGTAGTATATAAGTTCTGAATATGTCAATTTTACCCTCAGAGGTTAAAATTTAAAAGGAGTTAGGGAAAAAATAGAGGGGTAGAAGAAGAGGAAGACATTAGAAGGCTGGAGAGGGAAGGAGGATCATGGTAACTCTGGGAAACTGGTGGAAAAGACTGGAGGGAAAGAGCAAAGGAAGAGATAAAAGAACACAACAGAACAATCGCCACAAAGAGGCTAGAAACCATGTCACACTCATATAAAAACAAGATCAAACAATGAATGAGAGAAAACAAAAAATAAAAACAACATCAACAAGAAACCAAACCACAGAGACAGAGAAAAAAAGTCCACTTCCAGATACATCTCTGCCGTTACTGGCAGTCTCTCACGTGTGACTGAGTCCTCAGCACTCACTGCCAGCTAGTGCAGTCTTTCCTGTGCACTGTTCCCCTCGACTGCTGTCTCTCCATGTGGAGGCCTCTGGGGTCATCAGCAGTCACCGTATGTCCACAGGTTTAAACCGTTCCTCTTGTGCGGTGCCTGCTACCTCAGCCTCATAGAGCAGCTAGTGTAAGGAAGGAATCGATTCAAGGCAGAGACCTCTCAATGGGCTTGTGTGAAAGCAAGGAGGCATATAGTTTGTTTTTGTCTTTTTGAGACAAGGTCTCGCTATGCAATTGAGCTCACTTTATAGCCCAGGCTAGTCTCAAACTCACAAAGATCCTCCTGCCTCAGCCTCCTGAGTGCGGGATTACAGGTGTGTGCCACCATGTCCAGCAAGGTATATGTCTTAATACCTGGGGGCAGGTAGGCAGAGGGCAACAGGGTTGTCTGTAGCAAGCAAAGAGAAGTGGGCTTTTTTTTTTATAGGGTTTGAAAGAAGGCAAGGGAAATTAGGTGGGAAGATCTTAAACACCAGTGGTCAAAGTTTTCTGGATGTCTTGTGTCTCGGTGGACAAAGTCCTTGAGTGTCTGGTGTAAATGTTTGGGTGTCTTCAGATGTCCCAGTGTTTCAATATTCCATGTTCTGGCTGATCTCTTTTAGGACATCCTGTGTTTGTTGAAGGTACGCTGGTGCAGAGCTGAGAACAATGCCTCTGCTATCAGACAGGTTGGGTACTGGGAGAATCATGTCCAAATTGAGCCTGATAGCTGGGACTACCGAAATGGATTACCGCACCTGCCCAGCTTGCGGCCAGCCTGGGCAGTTTAGTGAGATCTTGTGTCAAAATTTTGAAAAGGCTGGGGCTGGGGCTTTAGCTTAACAGCAAAGCACCTGCCTGGCAAGCACAAGGTTGTGAGTTCAATTCCTGGTACCGGAAGAAAAACAAAACAAAACAAAAAATTTAGAAAAGGCAGTGAGCCAAGTGTGGTGGTACACACCTGTAATCCCAGCACTCTGGGAGCCTGAGGAAGATAGACTGCAAGTCTGAACCCAGCCTGGGCAATTTAGGAAAGCCCTGCCTCAAAATACTTTCTTTTATACTTTTTGGGGGGTGCTTCCGGGAATCAAACTCAGGACCTTGCACTTGCCAGTGGCAAAAGGGATATGCAACTGAGCTATATCCCCCGTCCCTTGCCTCAAAATAGAAAACAAAATATCAACAAAAAATGAGGCTAGGTTGTAGCCTAGTGCAAAGGTCTTGGATTCAAACCCTAGTATTGAAAAAAACAGAATTCCACTCAAATACATCAGTTCAAGGTCAATAACTTCTCCACTACAGGGGTGGGAAATTTGCTTGAGTACCATTATTCTTTAAGGTTATCTGTTATAGAAAATAAGGTATACCAACACAGGTAATCTCCAGAGCACTATGGTAAATGAAACATGCCAGCCATTCTTTTCTTTTTTTTTTTTTTTTGGTACTGGGAATCAAACTCAGGACCTTGCACCTGCCAGGCGGGCAATGTGCCGCTCAGCTGTATCCTTGGCCCCTCTATTTTCTTTCTGACTTTTTGGATACAGGGTCTCATTATGGAGCACAGGCTTGCCTTGAACTTACTTTGTAGCCCAGACTTGGACTCAAACTCGGTGATCCTCTTACCTCAGCTTTGCGAGCACTGGGATAACAGGCCTGTGCACCATGCCTGGCTCAGCCATTCTACCTTCGTAATTTTTTTTTGCCTCCTTTTTTTTTTTTTTTTTTTTTAAAATATACAGTCGCACTATGGAGTTCAGGCTGGCCTTGAATTCATGTACGTAGCCCAGGTTAGCTTTGAACCTGCTGCAATCCTCCTGCTTCAGCCTCCTGGGTGCTGGAATTATAGGTGTGATGCCCAGCTTATTTTCATATTTTGAAAAGGGGAATCACTATAAACTGAAATGAAAGGATCAATCATGTGGGAAGCCAACCGACGACATTCTGCAACCCAAGCTATCTAGTATGCTAGACACTTGACTGCCTGTAGCTATTGCACACTTCAACGTGGTCAGTGCACCCAAGGCACTGAACTTCTATTATTTTATTTATTTACTGTGGTGCTAAGAATCGAGCCCACACCTTAAATGCATGAAGCATGTGCTGCACCATGATCTACAGCCCCCACGATGGGTTTAACATAATCCATGCATTTGGGTCATCTCCAAATGTTAAATCTTACCATCTTTTGTAGTTAAAACCTATGACTTTTATTGAACATGAAATTCTTAAAATATGATTTTGAAGAGGAAAGAAAAATTAGACTACCAGGTGCAAAATAGAAGTATAAAATTTATTTAAAACCACCCACAAAGTTCTGCGTAATCAGGAATGATACAATTTGCAATAGTTTTTTTTTTTTTTTTTAAAAACTCATGACAAAGATTTAAAATATATTTTCAGGTACAGTATTCATTTAGCCTTATTCAGTTAGAACAATTAAAAAAAATTTAAGCTCTAAACAAATGAGACACACAAGGAAAATATAATAGACAATTTCCACAACTATCTTTACATGTATGTTTCAATACTTGTACATTTCAATGCTTTTTGCTACATAAACATGAAATCATGTACAACTGCTGTGCACCAAAATGTAGCTTAATTAGATCTTTCAAGTAACATGCAATTCCAACTCACAAGTCTTCAAGTACTGCTAGTAAGTGTTCCCTTGCCTGCAGAGGGCAAAATGTTGATCATGTACTAAGATCATCATCATCATATGATTCTCTTTCCCTTCTACATGGTGAAGTGCTTTTTCTTTAACTATTTCCCTCATATGTTAAGAACTAAAACATTTTGTAGAGTTTTAAAAACATTTTCTAGCAAACATTTCTCTTCTTTTTTTGGAGACAGAGTCTTGCTGTGTAGGATAGACTTGAACTCCCTATGTAGCCCAAACTGGTCTGAAACTCACAGGAATTCTCCTGCTTCAGCCTCCCAAGGGCTGGGACTACAGGCCAGGTGCGCTACCACACCTGGCCTGTAGCAAATATTTCAATATATGGGATATTTAATACAGTAGGACGGCAGTAGGTAAAAAAACAAAAACAAAAACAAAAAAAAAACCCCAGAATAAAACAAAATAAAGGTAAAAAATAAATAGTAAATATACTCCAAAAAAAGAAGTCAGGTAGTGACAAGGAATATACACTTATAACATTGATATTTCTCTACTGGGAATTCAGTTCTACTCTATTTCACCATGATGAAGAAGCTATGGATATTTCATTCCCACCCAGGACGAGCTTCTGGGTTCTCTTTTAAATGAAGCTAATGACATTTGTGCTAATTTACTTGAGAGGTAACCATGAAGCAGGAGAGAACATGAACAAAGTAGTAGTTCACGTTTATCCCTCTGCCAGCTACTTTTACAAATTTCTGTTTAGGGAACACTTCAGGAATTCTTACTAACCCAAATATGACCACCCACCCATACATCACCATGTAAAAGCTGCCCATAGTTTTTACTATAAAACCATTTCTGAAAAAATATTAAATATTTCTCTATAAGCACCTATCACAATGTTATCTCATAAAGGCTAAAAAAAATATGAGCATACATTGCAATAAAAAATATTTAATCTTTCTTTTAAAGAGCTGTTTTTGTAAAGTCTTATATCCTTAGTCATTCGATTATAGCACATAGGCATTGATGATGACAGGCAGTTACTGAACTCACCAAAATCATCAAAAAGGGGCTGAAACATTTAAATTTGGCCTATTTTTATTTTGTTCTTTTATTTTTGTGACCCAGAATATACTGATGGATAGTCAAAATATCCCACCTCTTTATATTTACATGTTACTAGAATAACCTACATATAAAGAGGTTACTAAAAACTTTACAAATACATCTCATTATTTTTCTTAACTCTCTGGGAAAAGTCATATTCAACCTTTGACCCAAAGATTTTACGTGGCTGAAGACAAAGCAGAAAAAACAAGACAAATTCAAATAAGAGACAGTACTACCTTTTAGAGACACCAATGATTTTTCATTTCATTTATATTGGGAAGGGCTGGGAACTAGAATTGATTACCTAGCACCATTTCCTTCAACAAAATCTGCTATTTCAGGCAGGCGCTGTGCTGCAGAGCTAAATCCCCAGCCCAAAATCTGCTATTTCAATAAGTTTCAATAAACATATTAAACTTTGACTGTGAGGTGCTAAACCAAGCCTTTTTAAAAGCAGTATTAAGGTAGTAGGAGGGAAGTGAAGAGCAACAAGACTTAAGATGTGTTATGTACATGTACCAACTCCCCACTATGAATGTAACCATTATGGACTGCAAACACATACTAGTAAAAATAAAAACTAAAAAATAAATTTAATAGAAAATTTAAAGATAAAAGAACTATGAAGAACTTAGTACTGGGACCACACTTTCCCAAGTACTGGGACCAAGTACTGGGACTATTACTTTCAGTTTTATTTATTTATTTATTTATTTATTATTGGTACCAGGCATTGAACTCATGACTTCACACTTTCCAGGCAGGTGCTGTAATGCTGAACTATATCCCTGGCCCCATACTTTTTATTACTACCATATTTGTGTTGAAAATAGTTCCTCATATGAGCCGGGTATGGTGGCACATGCCTGTAATGCTGAGGCAGGAGGATCACTGGGAGTTCAAGACCAGCAGCCTGGGCTACAAAGTGAGCTCAAGGCCAGCCTGAACTGCATAGCGAAACCCTGCCTCAAAAAGACCAAAAAAAAAAAAAAAAAAAAAAAAAAAAAAAAAAAAAGAAGAAAGAAAACAGTTCCTCATTTTTGGCAGCTATTCTTAGATCTAAATTAGTATGGAGTGCAGAGAAGAAATGTGAGCAGTATTTGTTGCTTTTGAGTTGGGAGAATAAACCTTCAGTTCGGTTGCGGATGGGAGCACATTTCTCCCTACTTTCCACTCCTGACCTTCATTTTGCATTGATTTAGGGACTTCTGACTACTGAGCACCCTACTTTTAAAAACTCTTCCCATCCAGATTATGTAAGACTTTCTACTATTGCTGGTAACCAAAGACTTCCAAGTAAATTTACATGAAAATAGATATCATCCACAAAATTTGTTTGGGAGATGTGGAAAATAGTCAAAGAAATGTGATCTACTCTACAGACAGGACCAATTACTAATTTAGTTACTCATCAGCAAATTTATAATTAGTAAGATGCATTATACAGAAATACCAAAGCCACAGAATACAGAAGCCTTTTAGAATATTTACTTCATATACACTTTTGTCTTTATTTTTTTTTTGCAAAACACTTGAACACTGATAAATGAATGAATTAAATATTGTTCAGACTTGTACACAAAGAGACCACTTGACATTAATACTTGATACATGGTCTTATAACTACTATCAGTTCCTACAAATTGAATTTGCTTCAACCCAAAAAGGCTGTATAAAAAGCTCATGCACCTGGCCAGGCGCGGTGGCACAGGCCTATAATCCCAGCACTTGGGAGGCTGAGGCAGGACGATCACTGAAGAGTTCAAGGCCAGACTGAACTACATAGTGAGACCCTGTATCAAAAAGAAACTCTTGCACCTTTCTTAGCACTATGCCTAAAAGGACTTATGAGACATAATTTTAAAAGATGACCAAGATCACTGCTATTTTAAAATGAACCAAAATAGAATAAAAATAAACCATATCTATTTATTCATGTAGAAGGTCTGGAGAATGGAGACAGGAAAAACAAGACAACAAATTTTTAAAGAAAACTAGGGTACACTGGGTGTGGTGGCAGTGCCTATAATCCCCGGCACTTGGGAAGCTGAGGCAGGTCGATCATCACAACTTCAAGGCCACCTAGGGACACAGAGTGAGTTCAAGACAGCCTGAACTGTGTTGTGAGACTCTGTCTCAAAAAAGCAAAAAATAAAAATAAAAAATTAGAGGAACAGATAAATTTAAAGAGAAAGAAAATGTGCTGAGGATACAGCTCAGTGGCAGAACACTTGCTTAGCATGCACAAGGCTTTTGGTTCAGTCCCAGCACAAAAACACAATGAAATATAAAAGTGACTTAGTGGCTTCAGTAGAATGAGAAAAGAAAAATAACAGCAAGTAGTTCTAGCAAGGATTGTAAGTTAGTACTTTGCCAAATGAAGAATCACTTTCCAACATTGTTTCCCCTAAAATGAAAATCTTTCTGACAGCTGTAAAATATTTTTCTTATGAACAAGATTAGAGAATGTCTTACATAACGGATTTTAGGGACAAGACTGCTATTTTTAGGACAGTTAGCTTCAAACTGTTAAACCATGAGACTCCAAGGTCACACACAGACATAAATGGGTGAAATCAGCAAACATTTGATCACATTCCCACTTTGCAGGAGGCTTTGGTTCAATGTGAGAAACAGCTATAGCTGAACAAAGGAGAAGAAAGCTTATGGTCAAAGTAGAATCATAAATATTGTAATAGGAATGGAAAGGCAATCTAGGAAGTGAGGAAATGATCAATGTTAGAATTAAAGCCGTAAATGTTAAACTGTATATATTACAAAAAGGTGAACTGGAACAGTGAAAGTAAAGAGTAGTAAAATAAGGAACATCTCTGGGTTATTTGAGGGAATAAAGTATCGGTCTTTTGAGTGAACAGTGGTATCTGAACCCAAAAGAAAACAAAGTAGCCACGGATATAGCTCAGCAGCACAGCACCTGCCTGGCAAATGTGAGGTCATGAGTTTGAGTCCTGGCACCACCAAAAAAAAAAAAAAAGAAAGAAAGAAAGATAGGACCAACTATGTGGGAGGCTGAGGCAAGAGAATGGTTTCAGCCCAGGAGTTCAAGATCAGCCTGGTTGCCAGGCATGATGGCACATGCTTGTAATCCTAGCACGTGGGAGGCTGAGGCAGGAGGATCATGAGTTTGAGACCAGCCTGGGCTACCAAGTGAGCTCAAGGGCAGCCTGAACTGCATAGCAAGACTCTGTCTCAAAAAACAAAACAAACAAACAAACAAACAAAAAATCAACCTGGCAACACAATAAGACCCCTATTTCCAAATAAACAAACCAAACAATGACCGAAAAACCAAACCACATTATCATCCAGAAACTGAAAGGCAGAAAATTAAAGTTTATGGAATTCAAAGTGGACAAAAATAGTAATGTCCCACATAAAGCCCAGCTGTATCACCTCTGAAATTAATAAACTCAGTTTCTATTTAGTACACACAAAATAGGCCCCTGAACCTTAATACATTTTAAGGAAGTACAGATTAAGTTTCTGATAAAGGACATAAAGACTCTGATTTTCTGAGTTATCTTCCTGTGCTATAGGTGATAACGTTTTTCATTTTTGTGGTACTGGGGATCAAACCTAGGACCATGTGCATGCCAGGCAAGAGCTCTACTAGTGAGGTAGAGCTTCCTATTTTTACTTTGAGACAGGGTGTCCCTAAGTTGCCTAGAGACAAACTCGTGATCCTCCTGCCTCGGCTTCCTGAGTGGCTAGGATTGTAGACATGTGCCACCATTTCCAACTCGATCACCCAGCTTTTTACAACTCCTATATGCCTGATACGAGACTCCGGGAGGGCTGGGTCTGGTATAGCAGCATTTGCTACTTGTCCATTGAAACGGCAAACAAAGGGCTGGGGATTTAGCTCAGTGACACAGCGCCTGCCTGGCAAGCGCAAGGTCGTGAGTTCGATTCCTGGTACCGGAAGAAACAACAACAACAACAACAAAGGGGCAAACAAGACTATTTCCACATTTTGCAAGGTGAGTTAACAGGACAGCATCAGAGGTGAAAATCATCCAATTCCCATACATAGTCCAATAAATGAGGCAAGGGAATCTTGACCCAATTTCACTGTTAATTTTTTTTTTCTGAACCTCTTAGGGAATAAAACAAAAAAAAGCCATTTTATTTTTGTACCAAAATAAGGCTATTTCCCAGTGACAAAATACCCTCTGGGAAAGAAAATCAAGTTTGTTTTATAAAGTTCTCTTAACCATAAAGAAGCCCTCATCTGTTTAGATTCTAATTATAAACACAATTACAAGCTGACACTGACATCTGGTCTCTTAGTATCTGTGACTGAACTGTGACTTTGAAGGTGACTTGCTTGCCAAGGCCACTACCACATTACCTTATTACACAATTCCCTTGCCATCAATTGTGCAAGAGATGAAAACTTGCAGCTGTACTAATTCTACACAAGAAAACGATCTCCATGCACTAAGGTGTGGCACTGAAGGTAACTGTATATTCAACCCTACCCACTGAGGTGGCTCCTTCAGAGGAATTGCTGAGCCCACTACTGGTGAAAACTGTCATGCAATAACGTCATAAATTTGTCCCAGATAAAAAGCATCAATGTAATTTTTGCTTTAAAAGACTAGTTTGGGGTTATTTTCATGCATGCTACTGTGAAATGACAGTTAGTAAGAGTCCACTGGAATAATAAGATCAGAAAGTAGGTTACTTTACAGGGCTTGAGTCAGGAGCTCATTACACAAGGGTATGCATTCAATTAAAGATGTATTGGGGTTATGTCTGAATAAATTGCTTATGGAGCTCAGCTAGTGAAGTTCTATATTTAGCAAATGAAATCATTTTATCCACATGTAGATTGAGTAATAAAGATTATGGAAAATTACTTAAGATGTATCCATGTTGCAAAAATTTACCTGCCGGTATCAGAGAGTCTCACTTTCCAATTAGGTTAATGACATGGTCTGTTTGGTACTCTGTGTATGACCTGGAAAGAAGATGTGAGCCTAACAAGCAACAGAGAGAAAAAACAAAACAAAAAAACCGCTCAGGGATAGCCTGGTGGCCATTGAAAATGGAATTGAGGGGCAGTGTAATATTTTGTGTAATTCTACACTAAGCACCGATTACTCTATTGTTAGAGCTGGTGATTGTGTAATATATTGGGAATCAGCTGGGCTAACTTGGAGGTCGTGTATCATTGAATTCAACGATCATACTATGAACAAAGGTAGATTCAAAACTCCATTTTTGAGTGTTATAAAAGAGGTAAAAGAAAAGGTGATCACTATAGTAAAACATTACAGGTGTAGAAATAAGGTTGGATGACCAATTTTATGAGTGAAAATGTAATTGCAAATCAATTTATTTTCTTGCTTCATGAGAAAGAGCATTCTAAATGCAGTGTCACCAGCAAACAATCACAATGCTATAGAACACTGAATAAGCATAAGCTTTGTAAAAGCCACAGGGGAGAGAAGGGATGGTAAGTTGTTAAAATTCATAAAGAGTCCAAACGAGTAGGAAGAGTGTGGTTCCCGCCGTGGGGTTACTTGTAGAGGCAGCCCACTTACAGTATTGAGAACAATAATGAAATGGAAACATTTTAGATAATCCTGCTTATCAGCCTGGTGTTTAAAGTTTAGGTTATTAAAAAAGTATTTGTTCTTTGTTTTTATCTTTTTGACACAGGGTCTCGCTATGCAGTTCAGGCTGGCCTTGAGCTCACTTTGTAGCCCAGGCTGGTCTCGAATTTGCAACGATCCTCCTGCCTCAGCCTCCCGAGTGCTGGGATTACAGGCATGTGCCACCACGCCCGGCTATTAAAAAAGTATTTAATATGTCATAGGTACTGATTCAAAGAAAAACAAAAGTGATACTTAAATTTTGCAGGCATTCAGTAAGAGTGCATTGGAGGAATGGATAGATGGATAAAGGGCCGTAAGATTTTATCCATTAAATCTGGTGAGGAAACAATTCTAGTGGGAGGTAAGGCCTAAAATCTAATTACACAAGGTGTTTTCTTGATCTAATACTAGTAAATATCTTACTGAAGCAGCTGAAGCAATAAACAATCACTTATATACTCGTATGTATAAGAAACCTTAGGCTCAAAAAAATATACATGTTTTAAAACTGAACTCTAAGGCACACAAAATACTAAAACAAGTCAATGAATTGTCCTATTTTACATATTCAATAAGCAGAAACCTACTTGCACAAGATGGTTTATCAATGGACATACAATTATTTACAATCCCTTCATATTCCTTTACTTGGATAAGTCAAAAGCTTTAAACTGATACTTTGCACCATATATATTATTTTAATAAGTTACAATGAGTTTTTCTTTAGAGAGCTTTGCATTTGCACCACAGTGATGAGTGTTAGCAACCAAGCTTCCTATGGCATTTCCACGGGAGAAGCACCATTCAGGCTTCTGTACTCCCAGAGAGTCTAACACTGTGAATGCTATAGCACCTCTGCATTTTAACAGCATCAAGTATTTCACTGAAGGTTCTTGTTCTAAACGTTTTGTTTGGGCAATCCTTTGTGTGTTGCTATAAACACAGGTCAAGAAAATAATGAGAAAAAGTGGGAATGGTAAAACACACGGGAGGACTGTTTTTCTTGTTACCTACAACGTAGGCGATTTTAAAAGGTCAAGTTAGCATTTCTCCAAATCCTATTGATTAATGAATGGATTAGTTCTAAATGGACAAGATGTTCATAATACCATTTCTATTATTTGACCAAAAGATGGGGAGATGCGATGATAATGGAGGACTTGTTTTCAAAAGATTTCCACAGGATTTTTTTTTCTCTTATTCTTCATTAGATTGGATTTCAGAACAATCAAGGCAATTTGGGATGGGTAGAGTTCTGACTACTACTTAACTTTTGTGTTTTATCACCCTGAAACATCAGAAGCATTTGACTGTTCTGAATTCCATTTTGTCCCTTTTTCTTTTGGAAACATCTTTCATGGCTTATACTGATGAAGCTAGGAAAAAGAAACTTGAGGCTATTGTTGACCACACTCTTTTAGTTCTAAGAAAAAACAAACAAAAAACCCCAAACCCAAACAAACAAAAAAACAAAACCCAAACAAACAAAAAATCAGTATTGGTGATAATGTGTCCTAATTCCAATTTTAGAGATTAACTATTTTACATAAGTAGCTAATACGTAATGTGAAAGGACATACTAAAAGAACATAAACCACATACACGATTCGACTACACACTGCAGTTAACAAGATGGAACTCTACACAGCAAGAATAAATGATTTCTCTTGTATGCAAATATGCACAAACAATAGACAATAGGATTCTTATACTATACTATTTCAAGTTACTTTTAAAAATAGAAAGTGCTTTTAAAATATATATTTACACTTTATGAACAGCCTCCAACCATTACTAACAAAAATGAATTCTTTTTTACAGGAGCAAGTATTTTAAGAGAAAGCATTTCAATGATTTATTTCAAGGTTTCAAGGACTATACCAATTTTCTAGCAATGATCGGAAGATGTTGGAACAATGGCACCATGAAATAATAATTCAGCTTATTTTTAACTGTGTCGATTTGGTTAAGCACCAGGAGCTGTGTAGAGTTAACACTGTGTGTCTTGATTTCACTTCAGAGAACATGAATTTGTTAATTTCCTCTAAAAATGACTCGTCTCATAGTAAACAGACTTAATTTAAAGCACCAAACTGAGTGATTCTATCAAGGTTAACACCTAACCAAAACATTTCTTACTGTATTTAAAACTATAAAACTTTTATTTTTGCTTAAAATGTGCACCTTCTACCAATTGTCAAAATATAGTCACAGTTAAGTACCCACCCCATTTAAAGATTTTTTTTTTAGCTCAGATTTGAAATGGGTGAGATGAAGACACAGTAAACGACAACGGGACTTCCTTGTGACAGCACCTTGAAAACGCACCGCGCGGGCGTCGGGCGCGGCGGGCTCACACCCAGCGGTTGTAGGGGCCCGCGACGTGCGTGAGCGCGTACGGGGACACGGTGACCACGTGGTCGCGGGTGGGCGTGAGCGCCCTCCGCGACGGGA
>NW_004955425.1:20779889-20854370 GCF_000276665.1 Chinchilla lanigera | reverse complement strand
CTGGCGGCGGGCGGGGAGTCGCGGCCCCCCGGTGGGCCTATCTTAGGGTGCCTAACTGCAGGTGCGGTCAGGGGAGGAGGCGTCAGGGGGCAGAAGACTGGAGACAGGTTTGCCTCTTTCACGGGGTGAGGAACGGATGGGACCGATGAATAGCTTTTAGTGTTGTCTGAACCTTTGAAGATAAAATGGGGTTTAGTTTCACTTTTTATTCCCAGTCGCATTGTCTCACTATTATTCCCTAAACAGAGAAAGGAACGTCACGTGTGAAAATGAACACAAACTATTCTGGTAATTGTCATCTTTCTTTCTTTTTTTTTTTTTTTTTTTCTGAGACAGGGTGTCACTATGCAGTTTAGGCTAGCCTTGAATTTGTGGCGATTCTCCTGCCTCAGTCTACCGGGTGTTGGGATTACAGGGATGCACTATCATGCCTGGCTGGTAACTGCCAGTTTTCTTTGAAAGGTTTTTTAAATTTTTTTCCCCCGAGGGCTGGGACTGCAACCAAGGCCTGGACCATGGCCGGCCAGAGCTCTACCACAGAGTTACACCCTCAGCCTTGACACACTTTCTCATCTGACAATTTCCCTTAAGCACTTGCTTTAGGAAGCAATCAGAAGTAAGTGCAGAGATGTAGCCAAAAGAGTAAAGACTCATTGTTGAAAAGGGTGAAGTATTAAAAATGTCCTAACTGGCTATAACGTAAATACTACAGCTAACCGCTGAAATAACTATGCAGGGTTAATATAGTGACACAGAACAGTAATTAATTACCAAAAGAGATGCTTCACTGCCTGTTAGGTATTTCATGATTTGACTTTTGGAAAGGAAAAATAAGCACTAGTTCATAAATATTTCTGTGTAATAAAACTTTCATGATAGGTAAGGTCAATTATTGGGAAAAGAAGTAATATAAAACTTTGTAGCCCAGGCTGGTCTCAAACTTGTAAGTATTTGATCCTCCTGCCTCAGCCTCCAGAGTGCTGGGATTACAGGCGTGCGCCACCACGCCTGGCCTGGGAGCATATTTCTTGAAGATACTTTATTTGGTTTGAAGCTCTATTTTTTTTTGAAATTCAAAAGCCATAAATTTTAGCGCCAGGACAGAAAAAAAAAAAAAGCAGTCATGTTTTGAAATAATTACATGGCACTAACACTTGACCACCTTCAGATCTGCAATTCTCTTTTTAGGTGACACCACCAGGGGATAAGATGGCTTTCATTTCTAAAGAGATTCATACATCTTACCAGGCATGGTGGTGCACTTCTGTAATCCCAGCACTCGGGAGGCTGAGGCAGGAGGATTGCTGCCAAGTTGGAGGCCAACCTGGGCTACAGTGAGTTCAAAGCCAGCCTGAACTACATAGCAAGACCCTAACTTTAAAAAAACAAAAACCAACCAAAATAAACAAACTAGTACTACCAGATATTAGGGCACATGCCTAAAATCCTAGCATTGTGGGAAGCTGAGGCTGAAAGATTAAAACTTTGGAGCCCAGCTTTGGCAATTCAGTAATACCCTATTCTCAAAATAAAAACAGGGTTAGGGGTATAGTTCAGTGCAAAGCCTCTGGGTTCAGTGCTCGCTTCGCCAGCACATATACAAAGCCTCTGGGTTCAATCCCTAGTAACACTAGTGCACGGGCACACACACACACACACACATACACACACACAGAGCTTCTGTGCACACAGAAGCAGCACTATACAAGGAAACCTATGCACCTATCAATGGTGTATGCATCATTACTGAAGTTAATTTGTCAACATATGTAAATAATTGGAAGAAAGAAAAAATTTTTTGACACAGGGTCTCAGTATGTAGCCCAGGCTGGCTCCAAACTTGTGGTGATCCTCCTGCCTCAGCCTCCTGAGTGCTGGGATTACAGGCGTGTGCCACCATGCCTGGCTGAAGGGAAAATAATAAAAGAGTAATGAGTGTTTTGAGGTGGATGTAAAAAAATTTCTTTTATACATAAAGTTGTAAAAGGACTAGAGACCATGGGTGAAATATTGTTCATAAGGCCCCTAATATCAAGGAATACTAGAAGCACACAGGATGAAAATGATCTGATTGCTCATTTTAAGCATCACGGAACTTGATGTAAGTCATAGCAATAAAAGTTAAATATCAGTAAAGAACAGAGCTACAACCAAGAAGGAGTGATGACTGTCTCACTTTTAGTACCTCTCTTCTGAATCATCTTTAGCATTGTATAATGTCTGTCATCTTATTGTCTCATAAAAAGCAAAACAACCTGTGTTTCGGATATACAAATAAAGGAACGGAAGGAATACTGATTCTTTGGCGGTGGGTGGGTTCTGGGGGCTGAACCCAGGGCAGTGTGTGTGCTCTATACTTGGTCTACCACTGGCCACAACCCAGCCCTCCCCAAAGTCCTAGGTGGGAATATCAGTATAAATTCACACCCGCCCCCCATGGACTCCTTAGAGAAACAGCTGGTTTGGATATGGGGCAGGATTATATAAATCGGGAAGATCATGTAAGAGAAGCTAATGAAGCTATTAAAGACAACCAGGATTGGCAGTTTGAGGGGTTTCTACACATCAGAGAGGGGAAGATCTGAACACTTTAAAATACTTTAAAATTTTGTGGGAAAGAAACCCCAATCAATATGCACTGACAAATAACCTATGTTCAAACATTTGTGAAACCGAAATGATACAGTCCTACATTTCCCAATCTGATTACACTGGAAGATACTTGAAAAGCAACTTGTATTCTGAAAACTAATAAAAGGCAAATAATTAAGCTTTTCTTGAGGGTAATAGGATTGAACCCTCTGTACCAGGCTATATGCGTAGTCTTTTTTGGTTTGTTTTTTAAAGTTTGCATCTGAGATAGGAGCTTACTAAGTAACTAACTGAACCAGGGTAGGCTCGAAATTGTGATTCTCCTGCCTCAGCCTTCTGGAATGCTAGGATAAGAAGCATGCAACACCATGCTGCCTTATGCGTTTATTCTGCCTCTTTGTACCAAATTATTGATAAGGACAATTTTTCTTTTTAAAATAAAACCAATTAACAAAAGAATGACAGGATTGCTAATTGCTGTGAAATTAAGACTACAAACCAAGATCATGAATGTTTGTTGCACCATTAAGTAAAAAGCTAATAGAGAATTTTATAATCAATACCTCAGGTCAACATAATGAGTCACAGACCAATGTTAATACAAAAAATGAAACCATCAGACATTGTATTCTCTCAGATGTGAAGGAACGTAAGTGGGCAAATTATGCACAAGATTCTCTCTATGCTATTTAAAAAAAATAAAGAAGGAAGAGGAGGTAGCAAGAAAAAGGGAGCCCTAAAGAAAGCCAGGCCTAAGAGACACCAATGAAACAAACCGAAAGTAAAAAGTAAACAAAAATAAGTGAGATGACAAATGGAGCAATTTTCTGTTTGTTCCTCAGTGCTAAGGGTGGAACCTGGGCCTTGTGCCTGCTAGGAGGGCGCTCTCCCTGGGAGTACTGCAGTTCTAGATTCCTCATCTCTTGACAGATACTGATAAATCGATGGACAATATCAGATCTCGGGGGGGAGGGATTGAGTGAGATTACAGGAGAATGATTTTGTATTGTAAAAGTCTGCAGTGGAGAGGGAAATAGGGCTCATTATACACTTTCTAATTTGTAGATTTCTTTTTTTTTTTTTTTGTACTGGGAATAGAACTCAGGACCTTACACTTGCCAGACAGACACTTGTGCCACTGAGCTAAATCCCCCGCCCAACTTTGTATATTTCTGAAAAATTTCCATTACAAATGTCTCAACTCTCTCATCTGTGCTGCATTCCATTGGTCCCTGTTATCACCAACCCTTCCATTTCCACTGAAATTCACTTCATTTATTCTCCAGTCTACCGCTGCCCCGACTCTTGCAGGGCCACCAACAGCCTTCTAAGTAACGGTGACACCTGTCTTCTGAGTCACTTTCCTAGGAGTAACACTGATAATTTGATCATGTCCTTCCTGAAACAGGAGAGCCTGGTTTCACTCCTGCCTGAGAAGACTTTCCAAGTCTCTCCAGCTAGTTCCTGCTCACTCCGAAAACCACTAGAAGTCCACAATTCCCAGGGTTTTTCCTTGGATTTTGTACTTCTTTTAGTTTTCCTTGCTTTAACTACTGTCTCAGTGCTTGCTGTCCTCTAAGTTGAATCTTGCAACATCTTACATCTCCACTGGACATGTCCCAGCATGACCTCCCCATCTACCTCTCCAAACCTGCTCATCTCTCCCCATTGGCTGACAGGTCCTGCATCCTTCCAGGTTGAATTCACTATGTGACCTAGGCTGGTCTTGAATTCATAGTGATCCTCCTGCGGCCTTGTGAGTCCTGGGACTACAGGTGTGCACCGCTGCATCCAGCTAACGCCATATTTAATATATCAGGAATCCTACTGAAGTTCTCTTCAAAACATACCCTGTGGGCCGGGCGTGGTGGCACACGCCTGTAATCCCAGCACAAGGGAGGCTGAGGCAGAAGGATCATTGCAAGTTCGAGACCAGCCTCGGCTACAAAGTGAGCTCAAGGCCAGCCTGAACTGCATAGTGAAACCCTGTCTCAAAAAAGACCCAAAAAACCCAAACATCAAACAAACAAAAAAACCAAACACACACCAAAAAAACCTTCTGTGGTATTACAGGCCTATAATCCCACCACTCAGGAAGCTGTCGCAGGAGGATTGCTTTGACTCTGAGGCCAGCACGGGCTATACAGCAAGACCTTGTCTCAAACAAAAACACAGAAAACCCAGAAACATGCCTGATCCAGACATTTCTCATGTCCTCATTCCTTAGTCTCTCTGGCTCTAGCTCGCTACTCTCGCTGTTATTAGGAGAGACTTTTTATGATTTCCCTGTGGTTGTACTGTCTGGCCCAATTCATTCGGGTTTCAACCCAGTAACCAGGTTTATGTTGGAGCCTGATCGAAGCTTGCTGTCTCCAGTAACATTGCTGTAGCTCACAGGAAGGCTGGTCCACAAAACCTGGGACAAGTTGCTCAGCACCCACCCACTTCTCTGACCTCCTCCCCTCCTAATTCTGTTCTGTACTCCAAGCCAGGCTGGCTCTGCCCCCTGCAGTACACAGGTGGACTCTGCCATGAGACCTGGTGCTTGCCCCATCCTCTACTTGAACACACTGCTTCACCAACCATCCCACCGCTGACTCCGCACACAGGGTCTCACTCAAATGCCGCACTTGCAGCCAACCTCCTGCAACAGCCCCATGATGTAGCCCCGGCCAGCAGCCCCCAGGACCGCTCATGGCTGCTGCGGGACTTACATGGAAGCAAGAGGGGCTCCAAGAAGGCTTCCAGGAAGGACTGTCATTTCATCTATGCCAAGAAGAGTGAGTGAGGCTTGAAAATACACAGGGTATTCACAAGCACAATGATAAGAATATGATTTTTTTAAAAAAAAGACCCAAAAAGCTGTGTGTTACTTTTTGTTGACTTTTAACTCTAGTACATATGTAGAAATATATTCAGTGCCTTAGTTTTAGCCCTAAATAAACTATAATACAAAAGTCAAATGAGATTCTAGTTAGTCAGGTGTGGTTGAGCATACCTGTAATCCCAGCACTTGGAGGCTGAGGCAGGAGGATCACCATAAGTTTGAGGCCAGCCTGGGCTACCTCGTGAGTTTAAGGACAGTTTGGAACATAGAGTGAAACCGTGTCTCAAACAAAGAGTAACCGGTGAATGAACTACCATCTTCTCTCACCCTGGCTCATCTCTAAGGGGCAGCAAAGACACAGGAGAGCGAACAGCAGGTGCAGGGGAAGTCCAAACCCTCTGCCCACACAAGGCCACAGAGGAGGCAGGCAGGTCCTGGGCTCACCTGGGACAGGCAGTGATGTTGCCTTGCTGTTACTGGCCACAGCAGAGTTGTTCTTCCGCTTGACCCGAGGACTCTGCTTCCTCTCCACGGCTCTGATCTTGCGCTCCAGGACCTCGCTCATCATCGCTGCCCGCTTCTTCCCGGAGCGGGGCACTGGCTGCGTGAAGCGCATCCTCTTCCTGCGTGTGGGCTGCAGGACCTGCACGGCCCCTGACCGCACCTTGGCATCCATGCCTTCCTTGGAGCCAAACTCGTCGGTGTCAGACAGTCTATACAGAGGGAGGACGTGGAGCTGCTCATCCTCAGGGACCACACCCAGGGAGCGGTTGTCTTCCCGGGTCAGAGTGCAGACCTGCAGGGAGGAGAGGGGCAGGTGGGAGCGCGGCTCGCTCGCTCATGCAGTCTTCCCTTCCGGCGGCAACAGGGCCCAAACCCAGATTCTGCACACTGAGCGCCATCCTGGCCCTTTGCAGGTTTTCAGACAGCCATGCTAGGTTACTAAATTGCCCAGGCGGGGCTCTGACTCCATCCTCCTGCCTCAGCTTCCCAGAGCATTCGGTAACAGTAGAACATCACTATGCCCAGCCTGGGCCATTTTTATTTTCCTTCTGTGCCATTTTTTTCTTCCATTCCAGTGAAGAATAATGTATATTAATGTATCATTCTTGTAGATGTACATATTTCCTTAAAATTTTGTCTTGGGCCAGGGGAGGGAATTTTTACAAAGAATTAAGACTGGTTATATACATGTACCAACTCCATTCAACAAGTATAATCCGTACAAACTGCAAACATGTGCAGTACCAAGGGAAATAAAGATTTTAAAAAATGTTCCCTTAAATGTATCCTACCTCAAAACAAACAAACAAAAAATGTATCCTATCTCTTCCCTGCACGTTATTCCGCTTTTTAGGGGGTACTGGGGATGGAACCAGGGCTCTGTGTGTGCAAGAACACGTTTTATCAAGCAGTGACAGTCTTTCCCTCTTCCTACTTCTTTTACTTATTGTTTTATTCTGAGACAACATCTCACTAACTATATAGTTTAGGCTGATCCCAAACTCACTATACAGTTGGCCTTGAAATCACTATGTAGCTCACTTTGGCCTCAGAATCATGACCAGAATGAATAATCACACATAGACTTCCTGATGTTTGCAACCTAATATTAATTTTCTGCTGTATCAACTAATATTTCAGTTTTAAGTACTTTTTAAATATCACTAGAGGGCCGGGGATATAGCTCAGTGGTACAGTGCCTGCCTGGTAAGCACAAGGTCCCGAGTTCGATTCTGGGCACCGGAAAACAAACAATCAAACAAAAAACATGAAAAAAACAAACAAATATCACTAGAAATCCATCAGAAATATATGAAATGATTTCATTATTTTTCATTAAAAACATTCTCCCTAGGGATAAGAAAGAGCACATTCTAGGATAACAAAGACTGGAGATAAATCTCTCGATGCACACACACGGTGGGATGGTTTCTATCTACCTAGTTGTCTCCCCAAACCCTCAGTGCTCACAGGAGGGGCTTGGACCCTGGGATCCAGCAGTGGCTGGATCATGGGTGTGTGATGCTGGATTAAGGGTGTGTTCAGCATAGTTTTGGGTGTGGGGGCCACCAACCAATAGGCTTGAACCCTGGGTAGGACACATGGGAAAGGAAGGGAGGCTTGCTCTGTTTTGTTTTCTTTTTGAGACAAGATCTTGCTGTGCAGTTCAGGCTGGCCTTGAGTTCACTTTGTAGCCCTGGCTGGTCTCCCACTTGCAACCATCCTCCTGCCTCAGCCTCCTGAGTGCTAGAATAACAGGTGTGCACCACCACACCTGGCCATGTGCTGTTTGTTTTCTGCCTGCCCTGCCTTGGAGCCAGTTGACTATGGACTGAAATCTCTATAATCTGTGAGGTGAAATAAACCCTTCCTCCTTTACTTTGGTATTTTGTCCCTGAAATGAGAAAAGTAACTAGGACAGATGGTAAGGCAAAACTAGCTATAGGCTTTTAACTCACAGTACTTTCTTAATGAATGTTCATAGTAGCATTTATGTGCTAGGTTGGGAAACTGTCAGGGGGCTAAACTGGTAGTAGTTTAAAAATGTTTGAAATCAGAAATATTTAATTATAAATGTTTACTTCAACTAGGCTTTTAAATTATTTTTTTCTTTCTGGCTTTTTGAGATAGGGCCTTGCTATGTAGTTCAGGCTGGCACTAAACTCAGTGATTCTCCTGCCTCAGCCTCCCAAGTGTTGGGACTACAAGTATGCACCTCCATGCCTGGATTTCTTTTTTGACACAGTTGCTCAGGCTGATTTCAAATTCCTGGACTCAAATGATGGTGTTTCTTTAACTTCCAGAGTAGCTGTCATTACAAGCATATACCAGAATGCCTGGATTGACTGGTTAATTGATTGACTGATTGATTTCCAGTATTGGGGATTTCCAGTATCCAGGATTGGGGATTGAATTCCAGGATTAGGGTTCAATCACTGACCCATAGCCTTTTATGAGACTAGATCTCACTAAGTTGCTAAATTGCCCAGACTGGGCTCAAATTTGTGACACCGCCCGCCCTGCCAGCCTCAGACAGTGCTGATGCCATAGGCGTGTACCACCCACCCCTAAGCTTGCCCAGTTTACCTGTCCATGGGAGGGATAATAAAGAGTGGATATGGTTTACCTGTCCATGGGAGGGATAATAAAGAGTGGATATGGTTTACCTGTCCATGGGAAGGATGATAAGGAGTGGATATGAAGAAATCAGGAAAATTAGGAAACACAGAGTGAGAGATTTAGGTAGAATTTCAAGATTAGATAATTTAGGGGTGAGGGAGAAGGAAAGAGACCAAGGACTGGAGAGAAGAGGGAGTCAGGGGAGGGGCAGGGGACAGAAAAAGAGTTCCGATGCTCTGTGCCTGTGCCCAGCACCCCACAGTGAGTGCTGTGCATCTCAACCACACGCCAGTAAAACTAAATAAACCCAGCAATGAAAAAATACATAAAACTGCTGGAAAGTCAGTGAAAAAGGAAATTTAGAATGATGTCACAGAACAAAGAGACAATGAACTGAAACTTGGTTTTACTCTGAACCTCATCCAGCCTGACCAGCAGACAATTTGTGGAAAATGTCCTGGCTAAAAGGTGGTGATGAGCTGAGTGTGGTGGCTCATACCTGTAGTCCCAGCAATTGGGAGGCTGAGGCAGGAGGTTCACCACTGAGTTTGAGCCAGCCTGGACTACCTAGTGAGACACTGTCTCAAAAAAAAACCAAGGGGAGTGATGATGAGCCATACCTGGAGGGGATTCACCAGAGCGGATTTTTGTTGTTCTGAGTTGTCTGGGGTTTTTTGGAGACGGTGTCTCACTAGGTAGGGCAGATTGGCCTTGAAATGCCGGCCATGCTCCTGCCACGCTGGGATTACAGGTGTATGCCACTACACCTGGCTGTTTTTTTGTTTTTTGAGACAGGCTACATGTCACTATGCAGCCTAGCCTGGCCTCCAGCTTGTAGCAATCCTCCTGAGTGCTGAGATTACAGGGAGGTACCACCACACTGGGCTCACCAGGATGGATTTACATAACTTTAGCATTTGGAGATAACATTGGGCTTACAAAGCACAGTGGCATATGCTTATAATCCTAAGCACTTGGGAAGCTGAGGCAGGAGCATCACTGAGGTTGAGGCCAGCCTGGGCTACATAGTGAAACTCTTTTTCAAAAAAGGAAAAGGTCTCAAAGACTATATTTGATATTTATAGTAATGATATGCAACCACATTACTTGGCCTCTTCTGTCTATCTGGACACACTCTTGCTAACCTACCAAAGAGGGAAGGCTACTTTGCGTATTTCTCATCACGCTGTAACAGCCTATAGCAAAGATTTATGAAGGTTTCAAAGTTATTGGGCAAACCAAAGTCCACAGCGTATCATGAAGGCAGTTACTGCAAGCAAACTTACTTCTCTGACAAAGCCTGCTGCATGATGTCCGCTGCGTCTTCAACCTTCCTCTAATCTCAGAGGCCCTTCCCACTGCCGGGCACTGGGCTGGGGCTTAACCGTGCAGTGATGCCTGACCAGTGCAAGGCCCTGGGTTCAGTCCCCAGCGCAGACACAGACACCACAGAACAAAGACATGAAGGCTTTGACCCATCTCGGGTGACTACAGACGTGGCACACATAGCCTGGTGGTAAACGTAGCTGGTACCTCTGGAATATTCATACAGACTAGGAGTAAGAACCACTGACGGGTACGGTGGTGTACACCTGTAATCTCAGAGTCAGCAGGCTGAGGCAGGAGGAGGATAATAAGCTCAATGTGCCGTACGGAAGTAAGACCAGCCTGGACCACAATGTAAGATGCTATCTCAAAGAAATCAAACCAAACCAAATCAAACTTGGCAATGTTCCCTCACGAAAACCCTGAAGCACACATGGCAAAAAGAAAACTAATGTGCCCCTCCTGCCTCAGCCTCCCAAATGCTGGCATTACAGGCATGCACCACCAGTTTCATAGTACAGAGTTGTAGCTTTAAATAATCCTGTACTCCTTTCTCCCAGCAAAAACACCACAATTAAAAATATGAGTTAAATGTGGCAACAAAGTGAGACTTGTTTTATAACACCTTGGAAAGATACTGATAATTTTAATAAACATTACCTACATGACACCTAATCACAACTAAAATAAGGTTTGTCACCACAGGTAAGGGCTGCAGCCTAAGTGTGCAGCGACAGCTTCCTGACATGTGGCCCCGCGGGTGCGTACCACAGTGCTCCCGTTGTTCATGTTGTGGATGTCCCGGTGTGGGTGTGCACAGAAGTCGAGGCAGGCAGTGACCCCAGAGAAAGGACGCCCTTCCTTGCGACCAAGCCGGCATTCTCGGGCAACGTGTTCATACTCCACCTACAAGAAAGGAAGCACAGGACAGACACATCTTTAAGAGACGGAAAAACCACAAAGGACATGAATTACATGGGCAGAGTTTTTAGTGTCAGTGCAAAGTAGAAACACAGTCTTTGTTTTTCCAGTGCTGGGACTGAAACCCAGGGCCTCTGAAGGCCAGGCAAGCACTCTGGCACTGCACTGGACTACATCACCAGTCCACAGCTCTTTTGCAGAGGAAAAGCTAGAGCTGTGTTCAGTGACATGCCACAGTCCCAGCAGCTCGGGAGGCTGAGGCAGGAGGACCCTTTGCACCAGGAGTTTGAGGCCTGCCTGGATAACACAGTGGGCTGTATCTAGTTAACTAATGAATTATGAAAAAGAAAGTTGGAACTTAACAGAGAACGTGCCATTGACAAGATCCAAGTAAACTACAGATTTCTGAGGAAACAGACTTTGGATGCTGGGCGTGTAGCCTGGGTTTACTGTGTATTAGAAGGCCCATGCAGGGGCTGGGGATTTAGCTCAGTGGCAAAGCGCCTGCCTGGTAAGCGCAAGGTCGTGAGTTCGGTTCCCGGTACCAGAGAAAAACCAAAAAAAAAAACCCAAAAAAACAGCTTAAGAAGGCCCATGCACTATCCACTGTGCAATGGAGCCACCTAATGTATAGCACCATATTTAAAAAAAAAAATTTACACTTATTTTCAATTTATATATGGCTTGTACATAATTTCTCACATCCTAGGGACTCTTCTAGTGAGACCCTGGGTTCGATCCTTAGCATTTCCCACCAAAAGTAGAAATAGTCATATTGACATATTTTAAAATGCACTCAACAAAAATTATACACGAAAAAGTTCAAGGTTTAAAGTTTTCCATTAATGAGGATTTTTTTATTCTGTCTTTTTGAGATCCTCCTGCCTCAGCCTCCTGAGTGCTGGGATTACACATGTGCACCACCACACCCAGCTGAGGACTTTAAAAGTACAGGACAAAAATTTTTTTTGAGACAGAGACTTACTTACTCTGTAGTTCAGACTGACCTAAAAATGACTGTGTAGTCCACACTGGCCTTAAACTTGTGGTAATTCTTCTGTCTCAGCTTGTCAAATGCTGGGATTACAGGTGTGTATCACCACCCCCAGCTCTACAAAGACATTTGAACCACGCTGAAGAGCACTGTAAAAGGTTCCAAAACATACCTGGTTTTGGTAAGCAACAGGAGCATACTGCTTATAAATTGGAGCTAATTCTGTAGCCAGACTCTGTAAATTATCTTCCAGGTTTTTTTCCTACAGGAAAAGACAGTCCATCTAGGTTATTTTATAATAACATATATATGAGGACAAGGTATGAAACTGCACTAGAAATAATTGCTGATGCATGATCTATACTTACCATAACAAAATAGCTACCATAGAAAATTAGAGTATCTTTTTCTTAATCTGAACTATTAGGAATTTTTATGCCTAATTAGATCTTTTAAAATGAGAATTGCTGTAAATTATCTAGAAAACTAAACACTATTAGAGGTTAACTTGCAGAAGTGCTCATGTTGCTAAGGATGAGAACCATATTTTGTATTTATTAAACAGTATTGGGTACTGAAATAAATGAAGACTAGGTTCCTGCTGACGAAGGGACATAGTGAATGAAGAATTCAAGGGGACATAATGTGATCAAGGTGACATTATGTAATAACAGAGGGGGAGAGAAACATGCAACACATCCTATGCTACGAATCTCAAATATAATGAATATATCCTTAAAATAATACCATGAATCATGAGTTATTCTTTGTAGAATGGTTAAGTGAGTGTGACAGGTTTAGTAGATGCCTCATCTAGTAGATCAAAAGTAATCAAGTGGGCAGCTAGGTGTCTACAACCAGTGTTGTGTCTTCTATGCCTGAAAGCTGGGTAAGGTTTCCTGGGACTACGGGGACCATGAACGCCACCTAAGAACAGGGTTGCTACAGACTTTCTCAAATAGGCGTCTGTGTTACAAACAGGTGATCCTGGGATGATGAGTGATGGAGAGAAGAGATACCCTGGAGAGAAGGGATACCCTGGAAACAGTAGTTAAAAGACCACTGAAAGCTTTTCCTATATGATGACACTGTCAGCCAAGTGCACTGAGAGCAAGGTTGGAAGAAGAGCGGAAGGAAGTGGCAGCTGTCCTGGCCGGCGAGCTGCTGGGCGGGGACGCCCTCAACACAGCCGCAGGGAGCAGCTCACTTCTCTAGTACCCAAGATCCGGATGAAAGCCAGAGTCACCCAATGGGCAGACTCCACAGGAAGTCAGCTCTGTGATGGTTTGCTTACACGCCTCTGTCTGGCACCCATGAACATCAGTGATGACCCATTGTTTTCCTACTAATTTAGGTCCAGCTTTTGATTATACAAGAAATCCTGTGATCCCAGCACTCTGGGAAATAAAAAGTAAAAAAGGCTGGAGACAGAGTAACTGTGAAGGACTTATATTGAATCCCTGGGTGGGTGGGGGCCCAGATAAGACAAACAGAGAGACAAGAAGTCCGTATGTAGAGGTCTCATTTCCAGTGTAGTCCATTTGTGTGGTTCTGACTTACTGTAGCACAAAAAAATCGTCATACTGCTTTAATAGTAGTTGATAGCTACACCTGCACATTAATTATTGCATTGAGTTAGGGGAGACTCTAGAGTAATGATTTAAAGATGATTTAGAAGGTTTTGATTTTTTTTTTTTTGATCATGCAATATTGTGTTAGGTGGGTGTTGCATTTCACTGCTAGTACAATAATGCAGACTATGGTAATGAGTGTATACTTTTATTGATAAGGACATTAGAAAAACTACAGGTAAGGATGCAGTAGGTCTAAATTCCCCAACATTATGACATCATGTAGGTGTATTTTATAATAGTATCTATTATAAAACATCCAGTGTCACAAGTCAGACTGAGTAAAACTAAGATAGTAGGCAAATAGGGACGAATAATACAAGCTTTCTTGTGTCAGTGAATCCTGGTGTCACCTGTTGTTAGGTGCTTTAGTCATGTTGTAAAAATCCTGACTTTCTAGTTGCCTCATTCAAATGCATGCACATGTCACATACAGTGAGGACTGCTGATTGGAGCTTTACTTAAAGATGCTTTTGGCTCTTACTATATCTGATCTCTGGTGACCCCGGTGTCTGCCCCCAGTGTATACCCTAGGTGGCTATAATCACCACCCGGACACCTCTCCAGATGCAGGTTCTCAGCAGTATTGATACAAGGTCAATGCTTAGATTTCCCTTTAGAATTTCAAAGCCCAATGCTCAGACTGAACATATGACCACTGCCCTACCAACCCAGTCCTCTGCACTGTACTGCATATCCAGGAGCAGCGCCTGCACACCCACCACTGCTCACCAATCCCTGTGTAACAACCCTGTTCCAAGCCACCGCTCCCCCTTCCTGCGTTCACTCACAGTGGCGAGCTTCCCTTACCAACCCATGCCAACACTCAAAGAGCACCCAGAGAGACCCCAGTGTAAGTCTCTCCCTCCTTCTTAAAACCCTTCTGTGATCTTCCAAACCTCTTGCCGTGCCTTACAAGACTGCTGCATGCACCTCACTGTCCCTTGCCTGCTGAGCTTCAGCCATACGGGGCTCTGACAGTGCCCGGAATGACCACGTTTCCTCCTGGATCACAAGCACTATAAGGCGTTACTCGTTATTATAAATCACCACAAGCAAACCATTCTCACATTCATTCATTACTTAACGAGATGAAGAGCATACAAAAAATTAACAATCTTGTCAGTGTTAAAGGTATAATTATATACCAACACATACTTCTACAATGTCATATTTAGAAAGAAAACTGGTGAATTAAAAAAAAAGAATGAACAGCACACTCTAGAGCAGTGACGGTGAACCTTTTAGTTTTCAGTGATAACAGCGCCCTGCAGCACACGTGCCATGTACCGTGCATTTGCCCCCACTGCTATAGAGTGCTCCCGTCTATGAGCACAGGGCCCGTCCATTTTCAAGTATTGCATGTGTCCCTTTGGTAAGGTTTTATGGTTCTCTACCGAAGTGCCTAATATACTTCATGTTAGAATTTTTCTGAGACTTTATTGGTAGATAGGCAAGTTACTGAAATTTGATAAGACACCATATTATCAAGCTATCATGTAAACTCTATTAACAGACATAATATTATATAGTTTAATTATTTTTTGTTCTCAAGACAGGAGATAATAATATCTGCAAATAACTTTTGAGTTATGCCACTACTGTACTGAATTAGCTTGAAAATGTAGAAAATGCTAAATAGTTATCTCTTTAAAGGGTATTACTTAATAATTCTGATCTCTTTTTGAAAGTTGTTATGTTAACTGTACTACATACACTGTTGGATTAAATCTTGCTATTTTATTTTATGTTTTCTATTTATCTTGCATGCTAGTGATTTGTAAACCACTTCTG
This sequence comes from Chinchilla lanigera, assembly GCF_000276665.1. Classification (NCBI taxonomy): domain Eukaryota; kingdom Metazoa; phylum Chordata; class Mammalia; order Rodentia; family Chinchillidae; genus Chinchilla; species Chinchilla lanigera. The sequence continues at coordinate 20,839,162 of NW_004955425.1, read as the reverse complement.
GTGACTTGTGCAAGGATTAAGAACCTTTTTAAACATACACTTTCTCAACTGTATGCAACACATACGCATAGTGTTTTCCAAACTGTGGGGCATGACTTCCTAGAGGGTCATATCATTTTTCAAAGAAATGAAATTTAATAAAAAATATCATCATAAATTAGAAAAATCCACAGGGATAACTATACTAACTTTAAGGTAAGTATTGTATTCTTTTACTTTTGTTTTACTTGTTTATATACATGTGCATAGAGGTTCACAATCCATTTTGTGCTTTTGGTCACCACTCCAAGTTTGGAAAACGCTGATCTTCCAGTTAATTAAATCCTCCTCCCCTAAACAAAGCATAACACATTACCATACTTCATCTCCTTTGTGCCACACCCCCTCCCCCACCTTCCCACCCTCAATTTGAAAAAAAGATGGAATTATATTTATAGGTTCTTTTTTATATTTAAAAAAATGTAAGTACTCAGCTTATTAAAACTTAACACCAAGGTTGACTGATTTCTTTGCTCACCATGGCCACGTGTTCCTTACAGACTCGTTCCGGTCTCACATATCTTCTTTCTGGATTACGTCCTTTAGTAATTCTTTCATAGTAGGTCTGTGGGTAGTAAACTTTCTGAGTCTTGGAAATGCTGGCAAATGGTTTTTCCTATGCTGGCTGGGTATAGAATGCTAGGTTCTTTTAACAGTGATTTCCTTGGGGTTAGAGGAGCAAGAGAAGGGGAGGTGGGCCAGGGACAACTGGGGTTTGGGTGGAGAGTTAGAGCTCTTAATTTATTTAGAATTTTAAATTATGTACTTCTATATATTTAGTATTTTTTACTACTTTTTAAACTTTAATTTTGTTAACATCTCAAAAAATTTAAAGAAATATACTTATATAGCATTGTGTAATTAAAAAAAAAAACACAGAAAGGACACTTACATGTAGGGGAGAACTTGGATCAATTCTAAATCTTCTGGGACTTGGGCTTCTACCAAATTTGCACCCGTTGAAGTACATGCTCCATGAACAGCCGAAAGAGAATGAAGCTCCACAGGTCTCTGGGTCAATCCCTTGACACGTGCAGGTACGACTGTAACATGGTAATGGCAAGGGAGACAACTGAGAAAGCAGGATAATTCCTCCAGCAAAACACTTGCAGGGCACAGAACTTTGGAAATACAGACACGATAGCTATTGACAGGCTATACGTATCCATTTTATAACTAAAATTTGCACCAAAAAGTTTGCTCAAGATGATAAATCCAAAAAAATGGCACAATATACAAATCTAAAATATTTAGATCTAGGGATCTAAAATCAATCACTTTGTTTGATTTGGAGATGCCCAAAGTGAAGAAATAACGGGTCCGGATTTTCTTTATTTTGAGATAGGGTCTCACTTTGTAGTGCAGGCTGGCTTTGCACTCGCTATGTAGCCCAGGTTGACCTTGAAATCATAGCGATACTCCTGCCTCAGCCTCCCAAGTGCAGGGATTACACGTATACACCAACATGACCAGTTTGAGCCTGGATATTAAATCCAAGATCTATTCCCTATCAAAATGAAAATTAGAATGACACATTACCTTTCTAGATCTTAGATCCTTTATGTCGAAAATGAGACTGATATAATTTTCTGACAATTAAAGGAGAATATGACATAGTGAATGTAAAATCACTGTCAATCTTAAGACTTTCTGAATATCAAAATGAGAATAATGTAACATATTATAATAATGTAATTTGGTACATTATAATGTAATTTGGTAAATGTAACATTTTTAGGTATTCTTGAAGCCCAAGTTAGACTCTACAGTAAATATGACAAGGTATAGTATATATATACAGAGATACAAAACCAAGAATAGAGCACATACTCTTCTAGTAGTTTTAAATTTGCATAAGTTAAAACTTCTAATAGAATAAATGTAGCACTTGTAAAATGATAAGCTAGGCATGATGGTACATGCCTGTAATCCTAGCACTAGGGAGGCTGAGGCAGAAAAAAAAAAAAACACTGAGTTCAAGCCCAGCCTGGACTACACAGTGAGAGCCTCTCTTTAAAAAAAAAAAAGAAAGAAAAAACAGGCTGGGTATGTAGCTCAGTGATGCAGCACCTGCCTGGCAAGTGTGAGGTCTTCAGTTCAATTCTTGGTACTCCAAAACGAACAAGAAGGAAGGAAGGAAGGAAGGGCAAGATATAACTCAAGGGAAAACTGAAGAGTGGTTCAATTATGCTACCTTCCCTTCAACTTCTTACACAGATGGGATAGATATTGTGAAGGAGCATAAGACAGCACAATAACTTGAAAAAGAAAACAAATGTGATGCAAATGGAAGCCAGGCACGGTGGTGCATGCCTATAATCCCAGCACTTGGGAGGTGAGGCAGGAGGATCATTGCGAGTTCAAGACCAGCCTGGGCTACAAAGTGAGCCCAAGGCCAGCCTGGACTGCAAAGTGAGACCTTGTCTCAAAAAGAGACACATCAAATCTGAGATGGGAGAAAATTACTATGATGCATATTACTAGAAACTACATGTTTGAATATAAAGTATAAATTATGTAATGTATTTTTGTTTGTTGATACAGTGTCTTGTAATACAGCCCAGGCTGGTTTCAAACTCAAAATCCTCCTTTCCTTCCTCTGCCTCCTTAACACTGTGACTATAGGAATATACTACCAAGGCTGTGTATTTTCATTGAAGTTAAATTTCATTATTCTGATAATTATACTGTGGTTATGTAAAAGGATATTTTTAGGCAAATCCACTGATGGATTACTGCAGTGGGAAGGCATAAATGCTTTCAAATAAAAGTCAACAGTGACACTGTGTTTACTGTGTGCCTACTATGTACATAAAAACAAAAGTAAAGTTGGATCTAATAAAGGTATATAAAAGTTCACTAAAGAATTCTTACGTGTTTTCTATAAACATGAAGTTTTAGAAAATGATCTGGTGTGTCTGTATTAGGCAAAATAAAATAACACTTATTAACTTAGTGGGAGGATTAAATAAATCAAAAGGTATGTATAAGCTTTATGTCTTTTTTTTTTTGAGGCAGGGTCTCACTATGCAGTTCAGGCTGGCCTTGAGCTCACTATGTAGCTCAGGTTGGCCTCCAACTCACATGATCCTCCTGCCTCAGCCTGCGGAGTGCTGGGATTGCAGGCATGCACCACCATGTCTGGCGTGGATAACCTTTAGAAAAGAATTTCACAAAACAAAGTCCTATATCTCCACAGAATAAAATAATTAGCACATGTTAATTTTGTGCAGATTGGGAAGAAAATTTACATATATATATATGTATTTTTTAAACTTCATTTTGAGATAGCGTCTTGCTAAGTTGCTTAAGCTGAGATCAAATTGGGGATCCTCGTGCTTCAGCCTCCCAGAGTGCTGGGATCATAGGCGTGTGCCTCCACACTGGGCAGTCCTATATAGTACGGGTCTAAGGATATATAACTCAGTGGTAGCATACACAAGGCCATGGGTTTAAATGCCTGCACCCAAAAAATGTTTCTAACAAGTACTAAAAGAAAACATGGGACAATTATTCTATAATTTGTAAAAGAGGGGAAAACACCTAAACACCTTTTAAAATCCAAACTCAAATAAGGTCAGATCTGTTTAACTGCATTACTAAAGAAACTTTTGCAAAGCATGGCATGGCAAAGTATAAAGACAAATCAGGAAAAGTACTTGCAAATGACATCCCTGACAAAGCTTTACCAGCCCCAATATATAAAAATGGAGGCAAAATGAACAGCGATCCTTTAGGAAACTGGCCTATAATAATTAACAGCTGACAAAGAAAATAAGAAAGGACTGGCGTGGAGGCCCAGGTCTGCATTCCCAGCACTCAAGAGCTGCACTAGGAGGATGAAGTGACCTTCTAGTTAACCATCAGCCAGGACAACAGACTGCAACCCCTGCTCGACCCCTTCTCAAAGGAAACAGATAATAAAGGAAAGCCCAGTGGCTCTTAACCACAGAAAGCGACTCACAGTATTTACAGCACAATCACACGCACACTGAGCACTTTCCCTATTAAGTGGCCCAAAACTCAAATGTGACAACGTATTTATCATAAGAACACAGGAAACCAGCTAATCGCTTAGTGTGAACAGAGAAAATACAGATGCTGCCAGCCTTTAGAAGTAACTTTCCTGTTAAAACCCCTTTCTGTCCTACTGTGTGTGAGGAGGGTCAGGTAGCAAAGAGGGAAGCAGGTAAAGAATCCCCTAGGGACTGGTTGTATAGTTCCATTCAGGGCTAGGGCTGCTAAGCCTGAGAAAGAGCCTGGATTCAGGCACTAGCACCCTCCCAAAAACTGTGGTCCTTACAGTACTGGGGGTTGGACCCAGGGCATTCATATTGGGCTACAGTTCCACGTCATTTTATTTTTTGAGTCAGGGACATGCCAAGTTTCCCAGGTAGAACTCAGGATCCTCCTTCCTAAGGCTCCCAAAGTGACAGAAAGAGGCCTGTACCACCAAGTCTGGTTTCCATAACTGTCTGAAAATGTTGACTGCTTTTAGCTCCACAGCACCTGAAATCCAAGGATCCCATTTAATAGACTGAGTTGGTAGTTAAGTAACAATTTCCCATGACAGACTAGAGATCTGAATTTCAAAGTGGTACAAAACAGGTTTGATTACTTTTCATTGAGGGTACATCTTCGGTCTGTCGGGTGACCATTGTATGACTTTAGGTTCTCAGTGAGCTCCGTGTACAGCCTGTCCGCCATCGGCAGAGGGATGCCATCCCACAACATGATGAGCACCACTATCACAGCAGTCTCACACTGGTGGCCTGGGCGCTGCCGGACCAAACAAAGAACCTTCTCTTCCTCACTGCTTCTTCTGATAACCTGCAAAAGCAGAATGTATTTATCTATGGAAAACAAGCATCCTGAAGTGTGAAGGCAATCGCTACTCCTTTTAAAGCTCCATATGACTCTATTTCAGTTTATTAGACAAAAATTCTACCATGTACCACCAGGGGCTAAGGTCTCTAGAAGCGAAGGAGACCATCCACTGTCTTGTACTTGCCTCCACGAAACTCACACAAACAGCATCTCAGGTCACACGATGAACAAAAGGCAGGCAGAAGAGGAATTATACTTGCAAAGAAGAGTCTACTCTTGGTTCATTATTGTTAGGGCTTGACTCAGAAAAACATAGTAATTTTTATGTGTTTCTTATTTAAACAAAACAAAGCAAAATAAAAACAGGCCGAAGAGGTTAAAGAAGCTAAGCATGATGGCGCACGCCTATTATCCTAGCACTGGGGAGGCTGAGGCAGGGGGAATCACTCTGAGTTTGAGGCCAGCCTGGGCTACACAGTGGGTTCAAGACCAGGCTAAACTGTGCAGTGACACCCTATCTCAAAAAAATCAAACCAAAACAAACAAAAAGGGAGAGAGAGGAGGCTGAAGAAGAGAAATTATATATCCAATAGTATACGTATTACTAAAAGGATGAAGAAATTGGAGTTCTATATTCCTTCACTCAGGAAGATGAAGCAGGAGGATCACCCCAAGTTTGAGGCCAGCCTGAACTACCCAGTGAGACCCTGTCTCAAAAAGACCAAAAAGGTAAAATAAAATTAAATGTAAAAAGGTAACTCCTTTGGAAAAATATTAGTATTAACAAGAGCTGAAAATGTACATACACCCACAACCCAGCAATTCCGCTTCTAGTCCCACACTAACTAGAAATATACTTTCCCATTTCCCAAAATTAGCAGCAGGGTTCATAGCTGCCCCCACTGAAAACAATCAAAATGTCATCACCAATAGAATGGCCCAATACATTGTAATTACTCACAATAACAGAACACTACTTAGCAATGCCAATGATTTAATGGCAAATTTGAGCCTTTGTGCCTAATCTGGGCTATTTAGTATGAATTTATCTCAAAAAAAAGAAAAGAAAAGAAAAGGCTGGGGATATAACTCAGGTCCTAGGTTCAACCTCCAGTTCAAAAACAACCACGAAAGCTCAGAAATTGATTATTTTTGACTGTTGCAATACTAGCCCTTAATTCCTTTGTTTATTTTATTCATTTCTTTTATGTTTTTTGAGATAGGGTCTCACTGTGTATCTTAGCCCCGTTACTACACAACCCAGGCTGGACTTGAGCTTGCTGTGATCCTCCTGCCTCAGCCTTCTGAGTGCTGGGATTACAAGCGTGCCCCTTGATGCCCAGCATGTATGTTTTCCCCTCTCAGTTTTTTTTTTAGTTCCTTTCTCTACAGTAAAAGCTTTGTCTTCCCTTCCTTTCTTTATTTCTCAGAAACTGAACATTTTCATAAATTTCTTAACTTCAGTTAGGATGTAATGTGCATTAGAAGCTACTTTATCTTAGCAGCTACTGGAAACTTGGCTCTGGAGCACAGAACTCAGTTCACAGGAGGCCCATATCAAATAGTTAAGTGAGTGCTTAACACCCACAAAAAGCCAGTGTGGTTACATTTTATAAAAATTTCAAATACTGTAACTTATTGAGAAAACCTTCAGTAAAATTTTTGTCAAGAATCATACTCTTAGCCTATGGTGGCACATGCATGTAATCCCAGCACTAGGAAGCCTGAGACAGAGGAATCGCTGTGAGTTTGAGGCCACCTGGGCTACACAGTGCAACCCTGCCTGGGGGAAAAAAAAATGGGCCATTTAGAGTGACCTTGAGTACAAGGGTGTGAGGCCATTCATTATTAAATATACAATAACTCTCGAGGCCGGGGTGTAGCTCAGTGGGTACAGTGTGTGCCTCTGCCTCTCACAGGCAAACCCCTGGAATAAATAATCCCCAGCACCAAAACCTACAAAAACACTTCACTGGCAAAGATTGTTCTGAGACACACAGTGACCACTGCAGATTCCCAAGAGAGAGAAGGACCAATTTGACAATATTCTTACATTTCTGGACAGGGCTAGGTCAAATCAAGGCCCAAGGAAGGATTGTGCAATGGCGCACAGATTGAGCCGCGTACCACAGTACAAGCGCACCGCCAAAAAAAGCAAAAGACAAGTATCTACACAGCTACCCTCCATGGGGATCGAATCCAGGAGTGAACTACATAGTGAACTACACCCTCCCTCAGTCCTTTTTAAAACCGTTTCTGAGACAGATTCTTCCTAAGCCACTAAGTTGCCAAGGCTGATCTAGAACTTTCAATCCTCCTGCTTCAGCCTCCCTGATTGCTGGGGTTACAGGTGTGTAACACCATGCCCAACTTCTAAACAGTTTTTTAACTGTCCATGTCCAAAAAGCAGAGGAGAAAAAAAAAAAAAAAAAAAAGCAGAGGAGAATGTGAAGTCTATGCACATTCTTGTTCTATATGTAGAAAAATACTGTGTCTGTCAATATCAATGAGTAGGGTGCTGCCATTTACTTCTGAAACCCAAGCACTGACCTCCCTCCGTGCCACGTGGGTGGAGCATTTTGTTTATCACACCAGCGTCACTACTCTGATGCTTGGTGCTTACCTACAGGCATAGGAAGCACACAAAGGGGGCCTTTCTAGTGCTTCTGAATATGAGCCATACAGGTGAACATCCAGATACAACAGACAATGTGATTAAAAAATAAATGAAAAGAAACAAATGGTAATAGCCAGGTCCAGCGGCCCATTCCTGTAATCCTAGAACTTGGGAGGCTGAGGCACAAGGACCACTGTGAGTGCAAGGGCAGCCTGGGCTACAAACTGAGTTCAAAGCCAGCCTGAACTGCGTAGTGAAACCTTGTCCCCTAAAAAAGGAAAAGAGCTAGATATAGAAAAAGAAAGAAAAAAAGAACTACATATAACGGCACAAATGCTCAAGTTGCTGGAAGATAGCATAGGGGAAACCCTGGAAGCCACAGGCAAGGACTTCTCAAACAGAACTTCAGCAGCACAGGCAGTGATACCAAGTGTCATGGCTCCTGTCTAGATGTCTTCCTCTAAAGCCTCATGCAGTCAGAGGTGGGGCTTTTTGGAGGTGGCTGAATCTAGAGTGTGTGACTGAGGCATAGTGCAATGCTAGGATTAAGGTGGGTAATACTAAGTCAGTTCACTGACTAGTTTGGCGCTGCCCTGATCCCTGTGGCCTGGATACGATATAAGGGACAGAAAGAGGCTTGTCTTCTACCTTGTTGCTTTTGCTGTCTTCTGCCCGCCATGAACTGTTTCTCCTCTGCCCCTCTGCCTTGGAGCCCGCGGACTAAGCACTGAAGCCTCTGCAGGGCCAGGGACATGGCTCAGTGGCACAAGCACTTGCCGGGCAAGTGCAAAGTCCTGAGTTTGATTCCCGGTACCAAGAAAGGAAAAAGAAACCTCTGCAAACAGTGCGCTAAGTGAACCTTTTAAACTTTAACTTTGGGTGTTGGGTATTTTGTCTTGTTAACAAGAAAAGTAACTAAGACACCAAGGGTCATCATTGAATGGGATCACACCAAATTCAAACGCTTTCACATAGCAAAGGAAACACCCGACAGTGTGAAGAGACAACCTGCAGAACAGAAGAAAAATTTAAAAATCACATTTGCCAGATACTCTTCTCATGGGGAACAAATATCTAGAATCATTAAAGAAATTTTTAAAAAAAGTGTCAAAATCAAAAATGAACAAATGAACTAAAAGACTGTACATGGCCAAAGAGTGCTGTTCAGCATCTTCAGCCTCTACAGAAATGCAGTCAAAAGTAGTCTGAGCCAAGTGTGGTAGTGCAAGCCTATCATCCCAGCACTGAGGAGGCTGAGTCAGGAGGATCACCATGAATTCAAGGCCAGCCTGGGCTACATGGCAAGACTCTACCTCAAAAAACATGCACAAAAGAAAACCACTCTGACGTCTGAGATCCCACCTTACTCCTGGCAGAGTGGCCCACCACCCAGAACTCAAAAGCAACAATTGCTGGGAGGTGAGGGGGACCAGAACCTTCCCACATGGCAGGCAGGGTGTAAATGAGTACAACCACTGTGGAGACCAGTATGGGATTCCTCAGAAGCCTGGCAACAGAAATCCCATTCGCTCCAACTCCCTCTCTCCTGGGTATTTCACTACAGCGCCTGTTGTAGACCTGCTTCTGGAAGACAGAGTGCGGTGCAGCGTGGTGGCCTAGCTCTGCAGACAGCTGCGACCCCACTGGGCCTGCAGACAGACACGCACGCAGTAGAGTCAGCCATAGGAGAGTGGACTGGTGTCGCTCACAGGAAAACAGATGTCTCAAGACCATGAAGTTAAGAGAAATAATCTAAATCCACAAATACTATCATATGGTTTCTTTCATGTGAGAAGCCCAAACACAAATAAGAGTAAAATAAAGGAGAGATAGCAGGAAGCAGGGAGGCGACCCTCTGGAGGTAGGGGAGGGTGGAAGGGCAAGGGAGGAGAGGAGGGAGTGGAAGATGAGCGCAACACTTGAGCACCAAGTACCCAAATGAATGGGAAGATTCTATATCATAAACACATACCAAAATCAAACAGAAAGATTTCCTTTAAAAATGAGTTCTACACTGAACTGAGACAGCATAACCGTAACTGTAATGTTACACTAGAAAATAATAGGGTTAAGTGGATAAAACCATGTTTTATAGCCAAAAAAAAATCCCAAAAACCAAAGTGCGTGATGACAAGCACCACCCACATGCAGTCTGCCTGATCTGATCCTTAAGTGTAGATGGTGGTCTAATACTCAGATCATGTCACAGGCACCTAAGAAGCCCAGGGTACCACTCCTGTCTTCACTGCTGCCATGGTAACAGGAGAGGCAGTGCCTGATTCATGCAGACAGAAGCACTATCATGGCCTAGCCAAAGACAAACACAGCTGAGGAAGAGACTAGGCAGACCCTTGGGACAAAGGAATACCTTTTTTGAGATTGTGTAAAAGTAAAAAAAAAAAACCAGATTGTGTAAAAGTGCAAGGCAGGGATGGTGGCACACACCTGTGATCCCAGTACTCAGGAGGCGGAAGCAGGAGGATTGCTGTGAGAGCGAGGCCAGCCTGGGCTACACAGGGAGACCCCGTCTCAAAAAACAAAAACTAAAAATACATATTTAGGTTCTGGGAGCGCCAGGCGTGGTGGCGCATGCCTGTAATCCCAGCACTTGGGAGGCTGAGGCAGGAGGATCATTGTGAGTTCGAGACCAACCTGGGCTACAAAGTGAGCTCAAGGCTAGCCTGAACTGCATAGTGTGACCCTGTCTCAAAAAAAAAATAGATTCTGGGGATTGAAGCCAGAGCCTTGAGCATGCTACACAAGAGCACTCTACCACTGAGCTGTACCACCAACCCAAAGTAAGAAGATTTAAAGATTTTTGGATACTTTAGTTTGGTTTATGCTTCACCCTGATAGTCACATCAGATGCGAGTATTACAGAAACCATCTATGCGAGTATGTTCACTGTCACTCCTGCTGTACAAGTACAGCCCTTCAGAGGGAGTGGTGATCTATGCCTGGTGGGGTTGGAATTCTTCCTCTGTAGTCATCATCCCAGGGGCTCCTAGTTAAGGCCACAGTGCATCTGAGATAAGGTATCATCCTTCCTCCAACACCTTCTAAATAGGGAGATAACCAGGCAGGTCCTGGCCAGGCCCCAAGTGGTAAGGCAAAGAGACCAAGCTTCAACCAGGCGTGGTGGTGCCCACCTGTAGTCCCAATACTTGGGAGGCTGAGGTAGGAGGATCACCAACAGCTCTGGGCAAGCCTGGACTACATAGTTCAAGACCAGCCTGAAGTAGGTAGTGAGGCCCTGTCTCAAAAAAAAAGAGATCAGATTTTTGCCAAAGGCTGATAGGTACGTGGCAGTGTGAGTAATCACAGCACAAGGGTATGTTGAGAAAAGAATCTCACTTCTACCAGTGAAGAAAAACAGTGCTACAATGGCTTAGAAAGTGGTACTGCCTGGTTACAATCTGCTCATAGGCCTTCTGTGTGCCCCATCATGAAGAGAAGCAAGCGGCAGGTGTGATGGCCCACACCTGTAATCGCAGCACCCAGCAGGCTGAGAGTTCAACGCCAGGTGTGCTATGTAGTGAGAACCCCCACCTCAAAGGAAAAGCTACTCCTGAATAGCATAGCTATATACTACTTCAAGACACCAATTCAAGTTCAAAAGTACTCAAGTTTGTAACATAAGGTCTGTAATCTCATAATCATTTACTCAACACAAATTCACTAACAACTCCAAGCTGAGCACTGCTCCAGGCACTAGCAGTGAAGAGTATATTTTAAATAAGATAACCTGGAATGTCAGCAAAAAATAAAGCTTAATTAACCTTATGGATTTTTTTGGGGGGGGCGAGGGAGCATGGTCTCACTATGTAGCCCAGGCTGGCCTTGAATTCATGGCAATCTTCCTGCCTCAGTCTCCTAAGTGTTGAAAAACCTTATGATTTTTATAATACATGTATCAACTATGAAACCTATATTGTTTTCAGACATGGAATAGCAATACTTTGTTTTATGATTATCCCACTCAATTCTCCTTAATAGATATTTAAAATGGCTCAGCAGCACAGCTTTATTTCATTCCTTATGTCAAAACTTTATTATTGAGAAATACACTTCCCAATGAGCAAAACCTTATTACCACAAGTCAGGATGAGAGATTTATCACTGAGCCTTCTGGGAATCTAACAGTGTTCTATTTCTTAGTGGGTAGTTGTTTCACAAGTATAGTACTCACTTTACAAATGTAGACAAATTGTACACTTACATGACCTTTTCCATGATACGTTCCATGATGAACAACACTGATTGAAAGTGGGGGAGGAGGCTTTCACTGAACAACATCCTCAGCCCTTTAAAAATTTTTTTAAATATTTTGAGACAGGGTTTTGCTAAGTCATTAAATTGCCCAGGCTAGACTCAAATTTGTGATTCTCCTGCCTCAGCCTTCAATAGGTATGCATCTCCACACCTGGCTCTGACATTATTTTAAAAAATATACCCTGTGAAAGCAAGGCCAGCCCTCACACACACCTGTAATCCCAGCACTTAGGAGGCTGAGGCAGGAGGGACTTTGAGACCAGCCTAGGCTAGTGAGTTCAAGGCCAGCCTGGACTACACTACAAAGACTGTCTCAAACAAACACACACACACACACACACACACACACACACAAACCCTTTTGATCAGCTTGCAGAAAGTTGTAAGAAAAAAAATGCCATTGGAATAATTACTTAACAGCACAGTTACTACTAAAAAGTAATTTCACATGGGTTAACTTTTTAAGATCAAATTATCATCACTTTGATCTTTGGCCAAAACTTTGTACTTAGAGCCATATTTAACATGGTGTGGCACTGTCTCTACTACAGATACACAGTATATGGCCAAATACATTATTCTCTAAAAAGTAACTTCCTCTTTTTGCCTGAAAAATAGTTCATACAGAAAACCCATAGGTATTAATTTTATTGCAGAAGTTTGCTGTTTCTTGGTCATTTAAGTTTGAGTCTATACAAGTATTATGTTCCTCAAATGATTTGAAAGTCATCTGAAAGCCATTATCATGTGTATACGTCTCATCACAGTCACTGAGGTACAATTTTTTTTTTTTTTTTAACTGAGGTACAATTTTAAAAAAAAAAACAGTGTTGCGCTGGGAATTGCACACCTGCAATCCCAGCGCTTGGGAGGCTGGAGGGTCACCTTGATTCTGGGGTCAGCCTGGAATACATAGAGAAAATCTGTCTGGGGTAGGGGAATCACCCTGTTGTGCCCTTCAGAAAAAAAAACAAAACCACAACCACAACAACCCCTACCCTTTCCCTTGACCTTTGTACCTGCCATTTCTCTACTTTGGACTGCTCTTCCCCACATTCTTGGGGATATTTTACTTTACAAACTTGGATCTTTTGCGTCATTCACCTCTGTCTCTCTCTTCTGGTCTCTGTTGCCCAGGCTGGGCTCAAATTCATGGGCTCAAGGGATCCTTCTGCCTCAGCGTCCTGGATATCTGTGACTACAGGCTCCTGCCACCACAACTGCTCACCCAAGTCTCAGTGCAAACGTCTCTTCCCAGAGAGGCCCCAGGACCCATACAAGGGGAATCCCGGAGGGATCTGCAGAGCCTGGAAAGAAGACAGCACCATGGCAGCACCTAAACCAGGAGCCAGGGTGTTAGACTAACTAACTTACAAGAAAGAAGGAAGAAATTTATGGTACAGAATTTAAAAAGGAAAAATAAATTTATTACAATCAATTACATACAATTATATATCTGAGATAATCAAGGGAAATAAGTTTGGAAAGAAATACTAACATCCGCAACTGCTCTTTCAGCGTTTAAAACAAAAATGACACCTTTTTAGACATTCTAAATGTGTGAACCAGTTGGGGATATGACTCAGCGGCACAGCACCTGCCTGGCAAGCGCGAGGTCCCGAGTTTAATTTCTGGTACCCTCACAAAACAACAACAACAAAACAAAATAAAGGTGTAAACCTGCTCTGAAACCCAAAACCCAGACAAGGACAGACTGCTTCCTTGTTATTTGCCTGTAAGAGTGGCTATTTTTCTTCCTCATTTTTTTTTAAGAGCAAAGGTCTCACTATGTAGTTCAAGTTGGCCTTGAACTCACTATGGAATCCAGACTGGCCTTGAACTCACAGCGATCCTCCTGCCTCAACCTCCTGAGAACAGCTATTTTTCTAGCCCACATTTTCATTTATTACTTAACCTGTGGACTCATTTTGTTTATTAAATATTTACCAACCTGTACCAACACAGAGTACTTACCCACTTAGCGACAGGACACCCCTGAGAGCTTTTCCCTTCTTTTCCTGTGTACACAACTTTTTCTATCCTTATTGCCTTTCCTTTTTGGCCGTACCTGAGTACAAAAGACAGGGGAAATAACGTGCTCATCAATCGCCGTCCAGCCTCCAGACGGGAAGCTTTTAACATCTCCCTGCGCATCAGAGACAAGTGAACACCAGGTCAAAAATGAAACACTGCTTGGCATTTCCTTTTGTTAACAACTTGTTTTTATGTAGCTGTTATTTTTGTTATCCAGTTAGGTTTATTTCTCCTTAAAGATCAATCTTGGAAAACAGCCTGGCTTCAGGACAAATAGGGGATTATGTGGTTCATGGGGTGCTGGCGGGGGTAATCTGAATGATCTCTCGCATTAGACGATAAATATAAATAATGATTCATAGGCGGATCAGAGACTTTTGCCTCCCAAGCATAAGGCTGCCGCTTCTGCGCGGGCACGTGCGTCCCGAGCACAACGGCGCAGCGCCGCAGGCTTCTCTCCATCCCGCCACAGCGTCCCCAGAGAGGCTCGCTCTGCAGGGTCAGGTCCACGACAAAGAAGGGTTTTAATGGGGACGCGCATCTCCTCACCTAGTCTCCATGATTTCCCTGACAGCAGCAACACTTGGTCCTGCCCCCAGGTGTGTATAATATGGGCCTTTGTCTTTTTGTATCCCTCGATCTGTGGAAGGAACAAGATTATTAGACCCAAAGGGTTGCGGAAGTGCACGGGGGCAAGGAAGAGCTGTTTTCAGTTTTTTATTTTTTGAAATAAAAAAATTTAGAACAATGAATATTGACAAAGTTTTGGTTAGCTTTGATAATTACAGACAAGGACAACTGGTCTGTAAAGTAACTTGTTAGGGTTGCCTTCCTACTCTTAATTCAACCTCTAAGAATCAGAGGAGAAAAAAAACTTTAAGATATGGATCATGTTTATTTTCTTATCTCTTGCCTCAAGTTTTTTTTTTTGGTTGTCATTGAGGTACAAATTAAATGTTATCCAAGACCAACAGATGTGAGAAACTTGGCTGCATAATTCTACTAAAATTGAGCCCAGAAATTTCACTGTTGAGAATTTATTTTACTGTACTTGTACCACTATATATTTATAATGTAAATGTACAAGAATGTTCCTTGTTGCAATTACCTGTAGTATCAAACAAAAAAGAGGAGCAACCTTAGGATGTCAAAAACTGAAAGGTTAAATAAATTACAGGCAGTTTATATAATGGAATACAAGAAAGTTATTCAAACAGTTTAAAAGCTAAAGAGGCAAGGTTGTAAAAAATACTGTTTTATCTAGTGGTTTAAATTTTTTGGGGGGAGACAAGTCTCGCTCTATAATTCAGACCAGTCTTGAACTCTCTTTGTACCCCAGGCTGGCTTCAAACTTGCAGTGATCCTCCTGCCTCAGCCTCCAAAGTGCTGGGATTACAGCAGGGATCTGTAAAAATACAGGCTGCATGCCTGGCTACAAAAATACCGTTGTGAAAGACCTAACTCTGTAAAACTGGAGATAAAAATCAAAATGGGAAATAATGTTTACTCATATGGAAAAGTGTAAGATATGTTCACTATTTCTGAACCATCGGAGGTTTTGTGAGCCCAAATTGCATACTGCTTGTAAGACAGTACCTTTAACCCCTTAAAAATCCTGTGTAACTAGAATCACTGGGAAATATCTGCGTTTTAGGCATTTCCGGCCATGGTCTATCTGCAACAAACTCACTAATCATTCTGAGTAGAAATCAAATACAGCACAGTGGAAAATTACTGTACTGTATTTCTGAGGCTTCTGAATCTAGGGCTCTTGATGCGATTTTAACTTCTTGGTGGCATATAGCAGTGGTTGTTATACCAATGCTCTGCAGTGGGGCTGACTTTAGCCTAGAGGACCTCTGGCAACACCTGCAGGCCTTCTCCAGTTGTGACATGGCAGCAGGCTGAGTGTGCAGTACTACTAGCACCTAGTGGGTAGAGAACGGCAGTGCTGTGCACAGCCCCCAAGCTGGGGAGTCCCCTGCACAGAGAATCGCTGGGCCTACAATGCTGACAGTGCTGAATTTCAGGAACACCAAGGTAGGTAGGGTCCATTACTCGGTTTTCCTCGAACACAATACACACCCCCAAATGCCTCAATCCTTGGGTATTGGTGGGTAGTTTCTAGGCGTTTTTATATTTCTCTTTCAGTTCCCCTTCCTTCACTTGAGCACAGTTACCTCACATTTTAAGATTAAAGGAAGACATGTAACTGACATGTATAAAACAGTTCTCCGTGTATTACAAAAATCTGGTCAGCTGAGAACCTTGCTGTCCTACCGTCTACACACTGGGAGTAGTTACCCGATATGAGGAAAGGGTCTTTTATTTGGTGGTGGTAGGAGTACATGGGGATTGAACCTTGGGCCTCTGCACTGAACTACATCCCCAGCCTTTTCTAAAATTTTGAGACAGATTCTCAGTAAGTCTCCCATGCTGGGCTCAAACTTGTGATCTTCTTGCCTCAGCTTCTTAGAGCATGGTGATTTCATGCAGTTGCTCTCCTGCCTGGCTAGACTTGAATTTGGAAGCAACAGAGGGTGGAGATTACAAGCATGGAAAAACCTGGCTTCCTGTCCCATTTCAGCTGAGTACTGGCTGTGAACACCTGTGTCTGTTTCTTTGCTTGTAACCCAGGGATAATAAGCCCCCTGTCGCACATAACAAGTCAAAGGCCCAGCACAGTGCAAGATGTATAGTTAAAGCCTTTATCCTTGCTCCTTGCTCTTCACTTCTATCCTTGGCCTAAGAACTCGTTTCCTAGTTCATATCCATGTTGTCACCTTTTTTGCGAAGGACAATATCCCTCCCCAAAGCTCAGTCCTTGGTGCCTGGCACCCAGAGTCCTGTTAACTCCCCATTCTGGGTTGGCTTTTTTTTTTTCTTTTTTTTTTTTGAGACAGGGTCTTGCTCTGCAGTTCAGGCTGGCCTTGAGCTCACCTTGTAGCCCAGGCTGGTCTTGAACTTGCAACGATCCTCCTGCCTCAGCCTCGCGAGTACTGGGATTACAGGCATGCGCCACCACACCTGGCAAACTCCCCATTCTGGAATGTACCAGAGAACCACCAACCTCTATGACAAAAAGACCAAGGCTTATTCAAATCAAATCTTGAGTTTTTGTGACTCGGGTCATATTTTAGTGATACTGTTTGAATTACTAAGCCTATACTTTACTTAACGAATTCTGTACTATCATAATTGTATAATAGCTGAAATAGAAGCCTCAAGCCACTTTATAAACTATTACAATCTATTTTATTATTATTTTATTTATTGTATTATTATTTATTTATTTTTGTATTATTTTATTGCATTATTTTATTTGTTGTAATATATTACAATCTATTTTACCTATTTTTTTTACAGCTATGTTAGTCAACAGATTTTTTTTCTTTTATTTGAGCACTAGACATGAAATTTAAACATAGTATAGGATTTGAATCCAGCTTTCATGTACTCAAGTATTGAACAAATATCTCATACAAACTGAGAATCTTTACCACGGCAAGATTTTCTCAGGGCTTTTAAGAACAGATAAAACTAGTTGTTAGTTCTGCATATTCTCTTTCAGTGACTTCTAAAGGCAAAAAACATAAAAAGATCAATCAGGAATTAGTCCATGACTCCTCTATTAACACAAACCTATTTGGTTTTTTTGTGTTTTGTTTTTTTTTGTTTTTTTCTGGTACCGGGAATTGAACTCAGACGTTGCGCTTGCCAGGCAAGCGCTGTGCCGCTGAGCTAAATCCCCAGCCCCTTTTTTGTTTTTTGTTTTGCCTTTTTGAGACAGGGTCTCGCTATGCAGTTCAGGCTGGCCTTGAGAGCACTTTGTAGCCCAGGCTGGTCTCGAACTCGCAACGATCCTCCTGCCTCAGCCTCCTGAGTGCTGGTATTACAGGCGGCAACCTATTTGTTGTTTTCCTGAAATAGTAAATTATTTATTTGTCTTTGTGAGGCAGGGTCTCACTATGTAGTCCAGGCTGGCCCTGAACTTACTATATAGCCTAGGCTGGCCTCAAACTCACACTGATATTTTAAACAAAAAACAAAACACCATTCTAGCTCTGGTATGGAAATTGTAGATACTTTCTGTGGTTATTTGCTAAATTGTGCATATGTTTTACATTCTCTACGCATTTTCTGTCTCGCGAGGAAACTTTTTTTAATAAAATCTTTATAGCTTGAAATTCTTTCACATACAGGGAGAGCAAATGTGATGAAGAATCAAGGAAGTTCATTCTTATGCCATAACAATACACAATTAGAGACACCGGCTCTGAGACAAATCAGCATATTTTCCACCAGAAAAAATTTACCTTTGTTTTTCCAAATTATGAGCTGAAATTTCCATTTTTCTGAGCAGAATGAATAAAGGTCCAACAGAAAAATGGGTACAGAATTACTTAGTCCGTCTTAGCTAGAATAAGAATGGGGCAAAAATACCACAAAAGATGAATCAGAACTTGATTCTGCATGAGGTGCAGCAATTCGTGCAGGCGAAAGCACAAATCCACCCACGCACTTACCAGGACAGTCGCAGGCTGGCACTTCTGTATCTTTTGTCGCAGCCACAAGGTTTTTGGCAGGACTGGTGAGGAACTTCACGGCATAATCGTGGAAATCCCTCTGCGCACTGTCTACAGGGGAACACTCGGGCGCTGCCACACCAGGTGAGCAGACTTCCTCTTCACTTCTGCTAGCAACCACTGTAATTCCGCCTGAACTAACTACGTTCAGGTTCCTGAGAATTTGTGTGGGGTCTGGCAGGGGGGTCTCGGGAGAGACGGCAGGCGGCGCTGCCAGCGTCTGTGGCATGAGGTGCTCTTGGGCATCCTGCAGAAACTGTGTTGGGTCACTGCCGGCCACCAGGTTAGCACACTGGTTAGGTAGACAGGAGGGTGGGGGCAAGGGGTGAGCTTTCGGGTTGCCGTTGACTGCTGCCGGTACCTGAGAAATGGGCGCTTTATCCGCACGTGCCTGCCCGTGAGAACTGGTCTCAACAGGAAACACTGGAAGTGAATCCAGCGGTTCAACCTTCACCGTCTTCTTCTGTGCTAATTCAGGATCTCGCTCAAATTTGATCTGACTGAGGGGAGGAAATAATCTTTTGTGTTGTAGGGTGGTACTGGCTTGAGCCAGCGGTTTCAAAACTTTGGAAAAAGGAGGAATTTTTCCCAACAGAAGAGGAAAATCATGCGGGCCAAACTGACCAAATCTTTGAAATTTGGACGCGATCCAAATGTCATGTAACTTACTATACTCATAGGACAGCTGCTCCCGCTGCTTCTGATCGTTTTCTTGACAGGTTATGACAGCAGGCTTCTTCTTCCGCCGATCTCTTACAGGGGTGGACTTGGTCTTTTTAGGGGCTGTGTTCTTTTGCTTTGCTAATGCTAAGCCATGATTGCTTTGTGCACTTGGAGATGGCTTCTGTAGCACGGCACCCTCCTCCTGACTATGTTTTTGCTGTGTATTTCGGGCAACAAGGCTTGTTGGTGAACTCTTGTCATTATCGTCCTCTGCTTTTATATAATTGCATTTAATTATTGATGCAAGTTGTGTTAATTGTGTTGCAACGTCTTCCTCAATTTGGCTGTAAGGTGTGTCCTGACTTAATGGATCTTCTTTGGAATTCAAATTTTTACTACAGTCTGGCAATTGATTACAATATCCCAATTTACTACTTTCTGACATGTGATGCAAATTCTGAGAACCATCATCAAGACCAGATCTATTTCCCGTGACACTTTCACTAGTATCAATTTTCAATGAATTGGATTTCGGTATTAAAAAAGATGTAAAATTTTCGACTTCTGAATGTTCAGGTGGCTTGGTGGGTGCTTGGTTAGTGGCAGAGCCAAGCTGTGGCTTGGACAGGGTGTTCTGGCCGTTGAACACCGCTGTGGGGCGCAAACCTTGCTTCTCTACAGATGGACAAGGAGGAACGCTCTGCGGCTCTCGCAAGTTGGGGTCTCGCAAATCTTTTCTCACGGAATAGAGGATGGCTTTGCAGCTGTGAAGCAAACTGGCTGTTCTCTGAGCTGTCTCCTCCTCCTTCTCTGACTTGCATGGTGAGGAGTTCTCTGATGGGGCTTCGGAGAGTTGCGTCAGGGCCTCGATGGCAACCACCTGCTCCAGTGTCAACCTCCGGTCTTTCATGAGGGAAAGGAGAGTGGGCTGCATGGGGGAGCCACCTCTAGGCTCCTTACATGCTCTGACCTCAGTGGTTTTAGGCTGGTCACCTTCACTGTGTGTGAAGGTCTGACTGTTAAAGTGTGAACAATCTTCAGATTTGCAATTAAAGCCAGGCTTCTGGAAGACAAAGATGTTCCTCTTGTCCTTGAGGCGATCACAGCTCGTACTAGAGACTGTGGGGTTCATGGCATTATTCTGGTTTGCAGCGTCTTTCAGGAGTTTGTAGGGATGATTTCCCAATGCCTTGCCAAATTCTTCAATACTGAATTTGTTAAATGGTGCGTTTGCCTCAGCTGATAGACAGGGCACATTTTTAATGCCATTTCTTACTGTTTGTGCGAACAATTTTGGAGGCTTGGTTTGTTTCTTGTCATCCTCAGGCTGCTTTGATTTCTCAGCTTTGGTGACATGCGTGCCGAAGTCGCCATTGACGTGCTCAGTTAAATGTGATTTCTTGTTCTGCGTCCACTTCTCCACCTCAACACCTGTCATGCTTTCTTCATTTTTTGTCACATTTTCCAGGGGCTGTGTGTTCAGTTCCAATCTTTGTTCTTCCCCATGACCACCGCTACTGTATTCCATGGATTCTGACTTGAGGCCATTTACTGGTTTGCTGTCAAAATCTGCCTGTAAAATAAATCAAGAAATCACTCATCTACTTAAATATCCAAACAAGAGTCATAGAAACTACAGCTGAGTAGCAACTGAGGGTGAAGCCTTTGAGGGTACAACCTAAAACACTGATTTATTATATTTGATATTTTCAGAGAATTAAAAAAGTACCAAGAAGTGGAGTATAGTGTTAAAGGAAAATGAGGAAAACCTATTCAAATCCTACACCTATTGATACTTTGGGGTACTCGTTTGTCTACCCTGTTAATTTTTAAAAAGTCTGCATATATGTACACACACACACACACACACACACACACACACACACACACGATAACTAAGATAATTGCACTACTAATTTCTATTAGTTTATTGAAAGGAACAGTTTCTGCTTATATTGTTCAATTTTTTCACACCTATATCTGATATGCTAAGCAACTACTTTGCAATAACAATATGTAAACCAGGCATGGTGGCACACACCTGTAATCCCAGCACTTGGGAGGCTGAGGCAGGAAGATCATTGCAAGTTCGAGGCTAGCCTGGGATACAAAGTGAGCTCAAGGCCAGCCTGAACTACACAGCGAGACCCTGTCTCAAAAAGACAAAAATAATAATAACCATTGCTAATTTCCTATCTTGTTTTCAAATTCTGTATAGTTTTTATTTTTTAATATTCTCTTTATTTTTTTTATTTTTTTTGTACCGGAATCCAACTCAGGACCTTGTGCTTGCTAGGCAGGTGCTTGTTCCACTGAGCTGTATCCATGACCCTTTTTAAAATTCTCTTTAAAATACATTTTTTGTTGTGTTTAGTTTTTGAGACAGGGTCTCACTATGTAGTCCAGGATGGCCTTGAACTTGCAGAAATTCTCCTGCTCCAGTTTCCCAAGTGCTGGAATTATAGGTATGTGCCTCCATGCGTGGCTAATATTTTTATATTGGAACCATTAAGTAGGCAATATCTATCATTTAAACACAAACTGTATTGAAGTACAGCACACACACAAAGTGCACATATCCCAAGTATACACTTCATTGAATTTTCACAAAATGAATCCTTATGTACCCAGATCCCAGCATGAACTCCTCTGTTCTGTTCACAAGTGGTAACCATTGTTCCAGAATCTAATGTTATAGATTTCTCATGCTTATTTTCAAAGTTTCCATAACCAACTTCTCTCTCTGAAAATCACAGTATTGACACAGGTCCACCTTGTTCCGCTGCAGCATGGTGATTCCAACAGTGAACCACCAGCTCTGCATTAGTCTATTCTACTGTCATGGAGTCTGCACTTAGTTTTAGTTTTTGGCTAATATAAGTATAGGGCTGTAACATACTAGTGCCGTCTCTTGGTGAACACACACACACGGGCTGGGTGATAAGGTGTGCATTTGGAGGCATGATAAAAAAAATATAGTTTAGTGTTTAATTTTTTTTTCCTTTTGAGACAGGGTTTCGCTATGGAGTCCAGCCTGGCCTTAAACCTGCGGTGATCCACCTGCCTCAGCCTCCTGAGTGATGGAATTATAGGCATGTACCACCATGCCCAGCAAAAAAAAAAAGAGACATATTGCCATTGACCTGCTTTAAAACTATCCCTCCAAGGAAGAGAAAAGTAAAAAAATGAGAAAAGAAGGGAAAAAAAGCTTTTGTGAATAAGGTGGGGAACATGGTTTGAAAGGAGGGGCGCGAGACAGAAAACAAAAAGAATCAAGTTATATCATGTACAGGTACAATTCCCTGTGATGAATGTGATCATTATGCATACCTAAATGTAACAATAAACATCATTTCTCTTGGAAAAAACAAAATAGAAAATGTCCTTCACCCTTCCACTTTGAACACGCTTATGCTATCGTTCTTGCCTCTTCCTGAGCAGTTCTGGAAGCTCTTTTCCGGGTGTCTAAGTGTCCTTAGTTGCCCTGTCCCGGCTGTCCTGATGTCCCAAACCAGTTAAAAAAGTTTCCTGTCATACTCGTTCTGCCTTTGAGGAGGAGCCTGAGTGAAGAGGGCATGTTGTACCACACGCAGTGAGACCGGTGAAGGCACGCCGTGATGCTTCTATCTGATATCAATTTCCATGAACATTTTGAGTCACTCAAAATACTCAAGCACACATGAAATGACACACAGGGAGGAAGATCCCCAGCAACCAGCAGAAACAGTGGGGTAGGGTGTTCGAAGGGAGGAGGAGCACTTTGAGGAGGAGTCAGGCCAACGCCTTTCACGGTAATAAATTTCAAAATATTAGGCAGCTGGTCGTGATGCGCACACCTATAATGTTAGTGCTCAGGAGGCTGAGACAGGAGGACTGCAACAGTGAGGCCAGCCTGGGCAACTTCAGAGACCCTACCTCAAAACTAAAGAAAATAAAAGGTTCGGGATACAGGTCAGCATTCCCTGGGTTCAATGCCCACTACTGCAAAACAAAAACAAAAGTAGAAAACCCTGACAGTTCTAAAAATAAAGGTTCAGTTGTTTAATAGTGATATAAAATGGACACGGTGGTACACAAATATAATCGCACCACCTCAGGGACGCCAAGTCAGCAGGAAGGCAAGTTTGAACCCAAGCAAGGAAACCTATGGAGCCCACAGATAAAATCAAAATCAAATAAAAAAGTCTTGGAGGGGTGGTGATGGAATGCAGGTCAGTGGTAGAGCACTTGCCTAGCATGTACAAGGCCCTGGGTCAGATCCCAGCACCACACCCACACTCACACCCACTAGAAAGTTTGACCCAACTTCAGCAACAAAAAATAATAGATAATCTCAACACAAAGAGTTATAAGAATTCTGGGCAAGCTGGGTGCCCTAGTGGTGCATGCCTGTAAACCTAGCACTGGGGGCAGGGAGTGCCTGAGGCAGAAGGATCGTTGTGAGTTCAAGGCCAGCCTAGGCTACACAGTGAGCTCAAGACCAGCTGGAACTGCATAGCAAGACGAACTGCATAGCAAGACACTGTCTCAAAAAGACCACCAAAAAAACAAAAACAAAACCACCAAATTCTGGACAAAGAAAGCACACTATCCTTTTTTTTGGTTTTTCTCTGGTACCGGGAACTGAACTCACGACCTTGCGCTTGCCAGGCAGGCGCTTTGCCGCTGAGCTAAATCCCCAGCCCTCACACTATCTTTTAATGAAAGTTTAAAATTATTTTGGACAGGGGGCTGGGGATTTAGCTCAGTGGCACTGTGCCTGCCTGGCAAGTGCAAGGTTGTGGGTTTGATTCCCAGTACCGGAAGAAAAAAAATCAAACCAAAACAAAACAAAAACAAAAAACAAAAAATAAATAAATAAAATTATTTTGGACAAAAGTATTCCTTCATGTGGAAGGCTGTTTAAAATTAAACAGACAATTGGGTTGCCAAAATAAGACACTGTTTATTATAACAAGACTTAGCAAATTATTGTTCTGTAAAGGGACAGAGAATAAAATATTGTGGGTTTTTTGGGCTTATACATCTCTGTCATAAGAATTACTGTTGTATTAAGCAAGTGGCCACAGACAATGTGCAAATAAATTAGTGTGGTCATGTTCCAATAACACTATTTCTATTTACGGACACTTAAATGTGACCTTCATATAACTCCATATCACATAGGCATGCAGAGGTAAGATATAATGTGGTGGTATACACCTATAATCCTAGCACTCTGGGAGGCTGAGGCAGGAGGATCTAAAATTCAAACCTAGCCTGAGCAATTTAGTGAGATTCTGTCTTCAAAAATAAACAATAAGGCCGAACATTGTGGTCCACACCTGTAATCCCAGTACTCGGGAGGATGAGGCAGGAGGATCATGGTGAGTTTGAGACCAGCCTGGGCTACAAGGTGAGCTCAAGGCCAGCCTGAACTGCATAGTGAGACCCTGTCTCAAAAAGACAGATAGACAAATGTATGAATGAATGAATAAATAAATAAAGTCGCTCAATCCATAGACCCTGGGTTCAATCATCAGAACAAGAGCAAGTTAAAAGAAAAAAAGTCTGACAATAGAGTGGAAAGGGTTGAGGATATAGCTCAGGGGCACAAATGCCTGCCTGGCAAGCTCAAGGTCCTGAGTTCCATTCCCAGTACCAAAAAAAAGTTGAGTGGGAAAATATTCACAGGTCATGTAAAAGGTTACAATTCTTAACATGAATGAGTCCCTACTGCTGACTCAACAGAAGAGGAAGAAGAAAGAAATAAGCAACCCACATAAGTCGAAATCCAAAGGGTTACGTGTTCAGCTTTCCTAGAAGACAAGCAAATGAAAATTGCAACTTTCCACCGACTCAAGTGGCATAAAGAAGTGGAAATGTACTTTTTATTTTTTTTGGTACTGGGAATTGAACTCAGGACCTCGTACTTGCCAGGCAGGCAGTTGTGCCACTGAGCTATATCCCTGGCCCTGGAAATGTACTTTTTTGTTTTGTTTTGTTTGTTTGTTTTTTTCCAGTACTGGCAATTAAACTCACGACCCCGTGCTTTCCAGGCAGGTGCTGTGCCACTGAGCTATATCCCCAGCCCTGGAAATGTACTTTTAAGTACTGCTGGAAAATGGTATTGAGGAAAGAAGGAGATTGAGGGTTGTAGTTCATGCTTGTAATTCTACTGAAATGCAGAGCCAAGAACATGGGTTTGCACACGCTCCTCCGTGGAGAGCTCCTGAGGGACCCTGAAGAATTATGTGTCAGAGTCTGATGGAGACGCTATGTTCTGAAGATATTTCCTTTAATCAAGCTTAAGTAATAACAGCTATCCAGGCTCAGGGGCGCACGCCTGGAATCCTAGCACTCAGGAGGCTGAGGCAAGGGAAGATAGGGTTTGAGGTCATCTAGACTACATAGCAAGACTTTGTCTCAAGACAACAGGGCGGTGATACAGCTTAGCGGCACAAGCACTGGCCTGGCTAGTCCAAGGTCCTGAGTTCAATTCATGGCACCAAAAAAAAACACCAAACACCTGTGTGTGTGTGTGTGTGTGTGTGTGTGTGTGTGTGTGAGCGCGCACGCGCACTGAGGACTAAACCAAGGAACCTCACATTGAGTCCAGCCCTTTTTTATTTTTTGAGACAGGGTCTAAGTCACTAAGTTATCTAGACTGGACTCAAATCTGCCTCCATCTCCCAGAGTGCTGGGGTTGCAAGTTCGCACCACCACCCCTGGCTTTCAGCTGCATATCACGGTCCTTAAAATACAGGGGGAGGTAGTGGCGCACGCCTGTAATCCCAACGCTCAGGACGCTGAGGCAGGAGGATCGTTGCAAGTTTGACTGGGCTACAAAGTGAGCTCAAGGCCAGCCTGAGCTACAAAAAAAAAAAAAAAAACAACAACAGAAACAGAGGGGGGCCTTCAAAGGATGCACGCCTATACTCCCAGCTACACGGGAGGCTGAGGCAAGGGGGCCTCAGGTCTGAGATTGGCTTAGACAATTTAGGGAGACCCTATCTCAGAATAAAATTTTATGAAAGGTCTGGAGATCCAGCTCAGTGGTGAGGAGCTTGCCTAGCATGTGTGAGGCTCTGGTTTCAATCCCCATCCCTGAAAAAAAAAAAAAAAAAAGGTTGGATATGGTGATGCATGCCTGTAACTCCAGCCCTTTGAGAGGTCTGAAGCAGGATCACAGGTTTTTTTCTTTTTTGGTACTGGGAATCAAACTCAGGACCTTACACTTGCCAGGCAGGGGCTTGTGCCGCTGAGCTATATCCGCGGCCAGGATCACAGGTTTGAGCCAGCCTGGACAATTTATAAGTACCCTGTCTAGCCTGGCGTGGTAGAGCATGCCTGTAGTCTCTTCACTCTGGGAGGCTGAGCCAGGAGGACTGTTGCGTTCATGGCAAGCCTAGGCTACAAAATGAGTTCAAAGTCAGCCTGAACTGCACAGGAAAACCCTGTCTCAGACAAAAAATTGGGCTGGGGATATAGCTCAGCAGCGCAGTGCCTGCCAGGCAAGTACAAGGTCCTGAGTTTGATTCCCGGTACCAAAAAAAAGACAAAACCAACCCCTCTCCCAACAAAACCCCTGTCTAGTAAGAAAGAAGCAGGCAGGCAGGCTGGGGATGTAGCTCAGTGCCAAGGCTGTGGGCTGAACCCCAAGGAATGAGAGGAAAATAGACATATCACACACATTGAAAAAGGGAAGATAAACCCGTAATTTCACACGCAGAGCATCCCAGAAGATGTTGGTGTCCATCAAGGGTGACCTTGATGGGCCTGGTGGCACACATCTGTCATCCTAGCACTTGGATTGCTTTGAGTTTGAGGCCAGCCTATGCTATGTAGTCAGACCTTGACTCAAAAAAACCAAAAATTAAATTTATTTAGGAATTATGCACCTATGTCCTCAACATGGAGACAAAGTGTTTGGAGAAGAAATCCCACAGCACAGATGTTCTACCTGTGGTGATACAGGGCCTGGCTCTACCCCAAAGCTGACCTAGCAGAAGCAGGTAGGGAGGGCTCCCGGCACAGTGCTCACCTCCCAGCACTTGGGACGTTAAGACAGGATTGCTACAAGCTCAAGACCAGCCTGAACTATACAGTGAGACCCTGTGTGAAAAAACAAAAAAGACCAAACTTTAAAAAAAAGAATCAGCTACCCACCAAAGGAGCCAGATAATTCTAAAATAAACAATTAAGACAAAACCAAGAACAACAAAAACCTCTTTCATAGCTAGCCTGCACACCAGCACCTTATGTCCCATGAGCAGTCCCTGGACCAATTTCTCTTTCCCCTGTTAGTGGTAAAAGAAGACAGCCATTGTACTAAGTTTTGTACTCCTAATATTCTTTGAGCTTTGCCTCTGGTCTCTTTCTCCACTCCACCTCTAACCACCAGCTGAGGGCTTTAAAACTCACACAGAAGCCAATGTGGAGGCGCAAGCTTTTAATCCCAGCACTCAGGAGGCTGAGACAGGATTCCCATGGGCTCGAGGCCAACCTGGGCTACATAGTGAGATCCTGTCTCAAGAAAATAAAAATAAATAAATAAATAAATAAAATTAAAAAACAACAGAACAAAACCTTACAGAAAGTCAGGAACAAAGAGTGCCAGGTGCCCTCATCCCATCACCCTACCTTGGTGGTGAAGGCCTGGTGGCTCTTCCTAGCCTGTTCTGTGGGGTGTCACAATGAGACTGCCAGATTTCCAAACTACACTGCAGACTTCTTCTTTATTCGGATTTTTTCATTCTAGCATCCAATAAAACCCCTCCCTCATTTAGCCACAGTTTTAAGAACCCAAAGCAAACCTTCCCTATTTAACCTGTGCCCGGGCTGGAGGGTGGGAGGAGAGCCTGCTCCATTTAATTTTAAATTGTGCTGGGCGTGGCAACACAATAATCCCACCACATTATCTTTAAAAAGATAATTTCAAAAAATGTGAATTTCTGATAAGTTCAGAAGACATTTTGCAGGGTGTGGTGGTGAATGCCCGTAATCCCAGCACTCAGGAAGCTGAGGCAGGAGGATTGCTGGGAGTTCGAGGCCAGCCTGAACTGCATAATGAGACCCTGTATTAAAAAGACAAAAAAAAAAAGATGTTTGGAGTCACTACCAATCTAAAAAGCTAAGTTCCAGCCTATCCGTGGTCCTTTTCCCTTGAGTCTATGAGCCCACTTAGCTGTATCCCTCATGGCTCTGGGCTCTGTGGTCACTGTACCCCTCAAGCCCTCTTCTAGAGGGTTCTTAAGCAGAGCCCTTTGCCCACCACATCTGGCTTCTGCTCACTTATGTAAACTCCTTCCTTCTTCCCTCACTCCTGCTTCCTTCTTTCCTTCCTCTTAGGGTCTTGTTATGTAGCCCAAGCTGGCCTTGGACTCATGGCAGTCATCTTGCTTCAGCCTCCCAACTGCTAGGATTACAGGCCTGCACAACCATGCCTCGGGTGAATCTTAACACATATGAAGGTAAACTATTTAAAGAAAAAAGTGCGTATTAAATAGTTCTTCCTTTTCATAGGTCCTTCGATATACAAAAAAGCCTAATAGTACTAGTGGCCACAACTGTGAACATTTATTAAGAGCTAGTATTTATGCTTTGAGCACTTACTACTTGCTAGGGGTATTAAGGGCCTTTTCCAAGAGCCCTGTACCCGGCTCTTCAGTGTACATCTGCATTCTCCCGATAAGGAGCTTCTGACTCAGCGAGCTGGACAGGGGGCCTCAGACAAAGGGGCGGGGGGCTGTTACCAGGTGCAACTTGGGAGCAGATAACATGCATTAACATTTACAGCACATTCCATTAGCTACTGATACCCACTGAGGTGTTTTTTTTTTTTTTTTTTGGTTTTTCTCCGGTACCGGGAACCGAACTCACGACCTTGCGCTTGCCAGGCAGGCGCTTTTGCCGCTGAGCTAAATCCCCAGCCCCCCCACTGAGGTTTAACTAAGGTGACCTTGGGAGCTTAGAATGGCAAAAGAACCCCACTCCTGTGGTTCCTGGTCACAGATCAAGAAAGTTCTTTCTGACTACCCTTCCCTTTTATTCTTCTATCTTGGCAATGCAGCACTGCTGTTCAAAATATCTCATCTTATTTTTTTTGTTTTTATTTTTTCCTTTTTTTTTTCTGGTACTGGGAATCGAATTCACGACCTTGCGCTTGCCAGGCAGGTGCTGTGCCGTTGAGCTAAATCCCCAGCCCCCCTCACCTTATTTTGAGTATCAGTATATTGATACTGGGCTCACACCTGAGGTAGGTGATAAGGAAAGCAAGCAGATTTACACAGAAGGTAGTTTAGGGTTCACTCCTGAAGGAAGCGGTCAGAGCTTATTTGCGTTCCAAGTTTTCCTTGGACTACAACCTGCCTCACTTCTAGATAACTCTGATGTACTCTACCTTTATGCTCAGAGACGAGGATCCAGTGAAAATTTGTTGGAAATAATATCCCAAGGGCTAGTAGTGGTGGTACACGCCTATAATCCAAGCACTGGAGAGGCTGAAGCAGAAGGACTGCCCTGAGTTGAGGCCAGCCTGGACTACATAAAAGTTCAAGATCAGCCTAAACTGCATAGCAAGTCCCTGTCTCAAAAAACAAACAAAACTATCCCAATGTGAATTGCCATATTGAATGTTTAAGTTTTACATTCATTTGTTTTAGAGTTTTTCTTTTCTTTGGGGCAGGGGAGGCTAAGTGTTGAGACAAGCTGGCCTCAAATTTATGGCAGTCCTGCCTCAGCCTCCCAAGTGCTGGGATTATAGGTGATTGCCACCACACCTACCTGCCATATTATTTTAAGCCAAAAAATAACTTAAAACATACAAATTGCAAATTACCAAATTCAGTCAGACAACTTCAATCAAGACGGTTTCACAGGGGCTGGGGATTTATTTAGCCCAGTGGCACAGCGCCTGCCTGGCAAGCGCAAGGTCGTGAGTTCAATTCCCGGTACCGGAAAAAAAATACCAAAAAAAAAAAAAAAAAAAAAAAAAAAAAAAAGACGGTTTCACAAACCCACTTTACATCCATTCAGACTCAACGCTCCGGATAGCTTAGAGTTTTGCTTTGTAGCGCTGGGGTTGAATGCTTTGAGCTCCACTAGTGTCGCAGCACTGAGCTACAGTCCTGCACCTGAAGGACGCTTCTACACAGAAGGCTGGAATGCGCCTCAAGGCTTCCGGCAGCTCCGGCTTCGGACTCTGTCCGCCCCGCCCGTCTCCTCCAGGACCTGCGATAATGCTCAGACCCTTGCCAAAGGCCATCAGGTAACTCTCACTCCTGGAGCTGCCGGGTGGGGAAGTCTGAACTTTACACGGTGCCATAGTGGTTGGGAGTCTCCTGTCAGTTTCTCCAGTAAAGACAAAAAGTAAAGCAGCCCCCGCCCTAGGAGAGGCCGCAGGTGAGGCCGCAGCCGGAGCCAGGTCCGTGAAGCCCCCGCGCCTCCTCCCCAGGCGCGCGGATCGTAAGAAAACACCGCTCAGGAGCAGCGAGCGGCGCCTTAGCCTGCTGGAGCCCTGGCCACGATCTGCAGTCCTGCCGCACACTTCATCCCCACCGCTCCCCTGCGGCTGTCCCCAGGTCCAAGCCGCCGGAGTCTGTGGGGGCCGAGGGGCTTTGTTCTCCACTACGCCAGACCGCCAGGCTTGCTCCCTGCGCCCTCTCAGCTCTGTGCCCGCCAGAGAGGCACTGGGAGTCTGAGGCAGGGGTACTGCGAGTTCAAGCCGAGCCTGGGAGACTTGGTGAGTCCGGTCTCCAAGAAGGGCTGTAGATGTAGCTCAGTGTGAGTCCCTGGGTTCAGTCCCCAGTATTGCACGGGAAAACATAATCTGTTTCCTAAGTCCAAGCTCAAGCGCCAACTGGATATCTTCACCAAACAATTACAACAACCACAGCTACAAGTTTAGTCCCTGATACTCACCATGAATCTCAGAATGTTCTCGACCCAAATTCAAGCTGGGTGTGATGGTGCACACCTAGGATCCTAGCACTCTGGGTGGTGCAAGTACAAAGATCATAAAGTTGGCGATTCAGTATGCCTCAAAACCTTATTCACTATGCAGCCCAAGCTGGCCTATTACTCATACCAATCCTCCTGCCTCAGCCTCCAGAGTACTGAAATTACAGGTGTGCACCACCAAGCCTAAATTAATAATATATTTAATTTAGGGGCTGGGCATGGTGGTGCACGCCTGTAATCCCAGCACTCAGGAGGCTGAGGCAGGAGAATCATTGTGAGTTCATGACCAGCCTGAGCTACAAAGTGAGCTCAAGGCCAGCCTGAACTGCATAGCGAGACCCTGTCTCAAAAAGACACACACACACACACACACACACATACACACACACAGAATTAATTTAAACCAGTATATCAGAAAAATTATTTCCATATGTAATCAACATGAAAAAAGAAAAAAATCTCAGATGATTTATTCTTTCAACACAAAGTCTATGACATTTGCAGTGTAATTTATAGTGAATACACTTGAAATCGGATGCTACATTTTCCATGATTAAAGATGTAGACACTAAAACAACATTTCATACAAAAATATTGTGCTAGCAGTGTGGCCCAAGCCTGTAATCCCAGCACTGGGGAGACTGAGGCAGGAGGATTGCCATGAGTTCAAGGCCAGCCTGGACTCCATAGAGAGTTCAAAGCCAGTCTGGACCCTGTCTCAATATATATATATATAAATATATATATTATGTATAAGTGTGTTTTTTCTTTTTTAAATTTTAAATCAATTAAAATGAAACAAAATTTCAATTTGCAGCACTCAAACTGCAAGAATCGGACAATGTCATGGTAACAGCTTCGCTGTAAACTGCAAGCCACTCCGGGCTGTGTCCTGCACCTGGTACAGGTCCACTTCATCTGGGGGCTTTAGAAAACCACAGGTTTCCTCAGCTCTGAGAGTAAAAACCCTCTAAGGACAAAGAACAGCTGGATCAGAGAACCTGGAACCGCTAATCCCCGCAGTGAAGCTGTCCTGCACTTCCTGGCGCCAGCCCAGCGGCTCTCAGTGGCTTTGCTGTAGGCTACAGTCCCGACCCAGACTCCTCGCCTCACGTGCCTGCTCCTCACTCAGGGAGCCCAGGAAGGGTGACAGGGAGCCAGTCATTTTCTCAGCCAGCCTCCCTTGCGACAGATGCTGTCCTCACCCGCTCGCACAGGTCTCTTCTCACCAGCTCACTGTTCAGGGAGCCACCTGGCAGTGCCCCCTCCAGCCCGGACATCAGTCCCTGTGAACAGACCTTGGGGCGTCCTCTAGGTCAAAGCTGTTTTGGGGTTGCCGTGGAATCTAAGACAGGATGTTGGAGAACGTTATAGAATTCTAGTCATGGCAGGATGGTGGGGATGCTATTATTATTTTTATTTTCTGGTCTCTTTTTGGAGACAGGGTCTTGCTATGCAGCTCAGGCTGGTCTTGAACTCACTTTGTAGCCCAGGCTGGCCTGATACTCAACCATCCTCCTGCCTCAGCCTTCTGAGTGCTGGGATTACAGGTCTGTGCTACCACACTCGACTTCACACAGGAATTTTAAAGAAAAGTATTTTCCGTGGTGGAACTGGTAGGAGGAGGCTCAGTACCTGGGGCTGGATATACAGCTCTGATGCCGTGCTTCCTTAGCTTCTCTGAGGCCCTGGGTTCAATCCCCCAGCACTGCCTACATAAATAAAAAACACCCATTCTATGAAGAGACATTTGATCCACTAATAAAATGCAAAACCCGGCATGGTGGCATATGCCTGCACTTGGGAGGCTGAGGCAGGAGGACTATAGAGTAAGACTCTGTCTCAAAAAACAAAACAATAAAGATTCTCAATAAACAAGCACCAAGTTAACATCAAAATTACATTTTTATAGTAAGAGATAAGCTTGTTGCTCTTGGTTCAGGTTTAAGTTTTCACATGGCATAAAGAAGGATAAACTTGAAACTTTTATAGGTAAATGGATGCAGCTTGAGACCATACTCATAAGTGAAATAAATCAGACTCACACATGTAAACATCACATTGTCTTCCTGGTGTGAGAAACTGAAAGAGTCAATAAGCTCTAAAATGTACAACAGATATTGTGAAATGGGAAGAAACTGTTCAAAAGGAAAAAGGATCTAGGATGGGCGAGGGGAAAGGATGGAAGGAAAAGGGGAACAATGCACGTCAGTTACACTATTAGTGTCTCTTAGCTCACTGAAAAGGAAGGTTTGCGCTAATATCCACTGGAGAATTTTACTGCCCATATCTTGCATGCTGAACAACTACTTTAAAGATAACAACATGCAATGTATTAACTACTGTTATTCTCCTATTATTTTGTTATGAAATTTTGTTTTTTCCTATAAAATAAAAAATAAGGGCCTGGGGATACAGCTCAGCAGCACAAGTGCCTACCTGGCAAGTCCTGAGTTCGATTCCCAGCACCAAAAAAAAATTTTTTTTTCACATAGCAATAAATATTAAATTTACAAAATACACTAGAAATAGTCTTTTTTTAAAAACATTTCTCCCTCTCCTTTGACTTTCAACTTTTTAACCTACCTTTGATTTAGGAGGGCCTCATGTGGACAATATAGCACTGAACCAGATTTTTAAAAATGCAACATAGGCTCTTTCATTTAAGTGGTGTCTATACATCACACATATTATTGTAATAAAAATTGTTTAGTGCTGTTTCTACTATTAACTTTAAAAGCATACCCCTATTTTTGTTTTACTAATACCTTTCTAAATACATTCATGTGTTCCTTGAGACAGGGTCTTGCTAGATAGCCTAGGCTGCCTTTGAACTTGCAATCCTCCTGTCTCAGCCTCCCAGGGTAATGGGATTACAATTATGCACCACCACGCCCAGTTTAGTTTGGATCTTCAGTGTCTCCCAAAGGCCCATGCAGCTTGGGCATGACTGGGAGGCAGGGTAACCTTCAGAAGGTGGTGCTGCATGGAGGAAGTTCCTAGGTCTTTTAAGGGGACACTGGTGTCCCAGACTGTCCTCTAGTTTTGTTTGCTGGCCAATAGAGGGAGAGGGGGAGGGGGAGGGAGAAGAAGAAGAAGACAGGAAAACCTAATAGGTGCATAGCACAATGTTAAATATCACTAGCCATACGAGGTATCGCTTTTCCCATCCACCCGCAAGGCTAACATTTTCACAAACAAGCTGACCAGGACCTCACCTGTGTTGCCATAGCAATGCCCAAGGAGGCACTGCACTGGGGGGGACTCTTCCGAAAGGTACAGAGTTTGCCCATGTGCGACTCCCCATGTGATGTATTATGTATCACAAACATGCAGTAATTAAATTAAAACAGCAAAACAAAAAATCGGTAAACAGAGTTAACATATGAGCCAAGTCATTCCATTCCTGGGTATGCACCCACAAAAAATAAAAACATATCCACCCAAAAACTTGTACATGAATAACTACAGTAAAAAAAAGAGGGGGGGGGCTGGGGATTTAGCTCAGTGGCAAAAGCACTTGCCTGGCAAGCGCAAGGTCGTGAGTTCGGTTCCTGGTACCAAAGAAAAACCCAAAAAACCAAAAAATGCCCCCCCAAAAAAAGGGGGGGGTAAACCAGACTGTCATTAACTTATGAATGAGGAAATTAAATGGAGTATGCTTACAGCTGGGTAAATTGGCCCATGCCCATAATCACAGTACTCAGGAGGCTGAGGCAAGAGGATTGTCATAAACGAGGTTTGAAATAATGAAAATAGTGAGTTTGAAACTAGCCTGAACTATAGTGAGACTTTGTCTCAAACAAACAAACAAAAATGTAGGAGTATGTTTATAGCATGGGCCATTATTCTGGGAGTGGGGGAAAAAAGAAACTGAGTGTGCTCTAACATGCAGAGCACACTCAGAAGCTTAAAAATACTGCGGAATGGAAACCCCGAGGGCTGCCTGATTCACTGAAGGAAATGTCTACAACAAGCCCTTCAAGAAAGGCAGGACCTGCAAGAGTGACTGCCAGCGGCTGGGATGGATGGAGGGACCACGTGGTGACAGCAAAGGAAACTGTCATTTTTGGAGGTAACCGTACGAATGTCCTAAAATTTATCACAGTGAAAATACTAAAAGCTGCTGGATTATCTGCTGTATGTGAGTGAACTGTATGATATATGAATTATATTCCAATAAAGCTTGGGTGTCAGGCATGGTGGCGCACGCCTGTAATCCCAGCACTCGGGAGACTGAGGCAGAAGGATCACTGCAAGTTCGAGGCCAGCCTGGGCTACAAAGTGAGTTTAAAACCAGCCTGAACTGTTTGGTGAGACCCTGTCTCCTAAAGACCAACAAATAAAATAAAATAAAAGCCAGGCCTTGTGATGCACGCCTGTAACCTCAGCACTCAGGAGGATGAGGCAAGAGGATCACTGCAAGTTTGAGACCAGCCTGGGCTACAAAATGAGCTCAAGGTCAGCCTGAACTGCATAGTGAGACCCTGGCTCAAAAAAGACAAAAACTAAATAAAATAAAGCAAGCAAGCAAGCAAGCAAGCAAGCTGGGATTTCTTTGCTTAAACAATAAGTATTTCTCAAGTTCTGGAGACTGGATAAAATAAAACTTTTTTAAAAAAAAAATTACACTTGGGAGCCTGAGGCAGGAGAATCGTTGTGAGTTTGTGACCAGCCTGGGCTACAAAGTGAGCCCAAGGCCAGCCTGAACTGTATAGCAAGACCCTGTCTCAAAAAGACAAAAAACAAACAAACAAACAACTATAGCCATGCCTGGTGGCACACACCAGTAATCCCAGCACTGGGAGGCTGAGGCATGAGGATCCCTCAAGTTCAAGGCCAGCCTGGGCTACATAGTGAGTTCAAGGCCAGTCTAAACTATATAGTGAGACCCTGTGTCAAAAAAACAATAATGCAAATGTAAGGATATTCATTTTGAGAAGCTGGGTGATGTGGCAGATGTTTATAGTCTCAGCACTTTGAAAGGTTGAGGAAGGAGAATCAAAATTTTGAACCTAAGCTGTGCAACTTCGCAAAATTCAGGCTCAAAATTAAAAATCAGACAAAGGGCTCAGGGTGTGACTCAGTGCTGAGGCCTGATGTTCAATCTCTAGTCCCACAAACAAAAAGCCAAGAATATTTATACCGATTATCCATTTAATCTTGAGTAAAAAAAGCAAGACACAGAAAGGTATAACCTGTATACAGCTCCACTAATGGCAGAGGCACAGGGCACAGCACTAACCCTGGGGCTGGTGATGGAGACCAGACCGCTGGCTACTTGCACAGGCGACTGGCTAGGAGCAGGCCAGAAAAAGCGCGCTGGGTTACAGACTGGGTTTTTGCCATGTGTTCATCAAAACTGGTTTAAAAACACAGTGACAGTTTGCATATCTCACTGATGAATGCACTCCCAAACTGCCTGCACATCAGCGCAGAGAGAGCTCACGTCAGCGCTGCACATTTCCGAGGGGGACACTTGAAATGTGCTCACCACAGCAGTAAGTACCCGAGGGGACGGGGCTAGCCCACACTGCGCCCAGGAGACCCCTCGGGTGTGCACAGCAATTGGTCAGCCCACAATAGACACCCTCTGGAAAGGAGGGCACTGCTTCTGCTCCACCTGGCTCCTCCAGGCAGCTGACTGTGGCGCAGGGCAGCGCTGAGCAGCACGGGGCAGGTGGCATGCGTGTTTGGACCCTCGGGGGCACAGGGAAAGCTTGCTTCTTCTTTTCCTTTTCCTTTTTTGTCTTTTTGAGACAGGATCTCTTGTTATGCAGTTCAGGCTGGGCTTGAGCTCACTTTGTAGCCCAGGCTGGTCTCAAACTCCCAAAGATCCGCCTGCCTCAGCCTCCCCAATGCTGGGATTACAGTTGTGTGCCACCATGCCCGGCTGAAAGCTTGCTTTTTCTTTGTGCATTTTCATTTTACCTTTTTAGACTAGTTTTAAAAATTTACCATTATTCTTACTCGTGCTAGGGATTGAACTTTGCACTGAGCTCTATCCTCAGCACTTTTTAAAATTTTTATTTTGAGACAGGGTCTCACTAAGTCACTAAATTTCCAAGGCTGGGCTCAAACTTGTGATTTTCCTACCTCTGTCTCCCAGAGAGTCGGGATTACAGGTATATACCACCATGCCTGGCTAGTGTGTTATTTTTATAATTTAAAATGACTATTTTTAAGTGAGCTCAATATATTTTCTTTTTAAATCACAGTGATTAATTTGCATTCACCTGACTTGCAGATAGCAGTATACCTTGGTTATGGGCCAGATAGGCTGTAAATTCACTGAAAGGTAACAAGGTAATGTTTGTGGCTTTGTTTCTGGAGCTTGTCCTGCTGGACATTGGATGGTATTTCCTTCCTATCGGGCCTGTAAATCTTTTTGCTTCTCTTCAAAGCCACTAGCCCTGCACTGGAAGAGCAGGCTGCTGATCAATCAGTTACCTTCTGTTTTACTTTGTCCTCCTGAGTTTCTCAAGGCTGGGCTTCATTCTTTGTTCAAAATTCCTGGTAAGATAAGATTGCAGGAAGACAAGAGCAGGAAAAGGGGAGATAAAGGAAGAATGAAGTCTGGCTCACATTCCTTTGGAATTTTGTCTACCTTGCGCCTTCGCCCCAATAGCTCCTTTCTCCCTTCAGTACCCCAAGTACGAAGGCTGCAGACCAAAGTACAGGACCTGAGTCCACTTTCTCACTGCAGTCACCCGTCTCACCACAAGACACTGAATACAGCCACAGATATTTTTCACTTTTACTTAACTTTTATTTATCTACTCTTTAAAACTGAAGACATTTGCCATTTCTATGCTCAAAAGTAGTGCACACACACAGAATGCAGTATCAAATAGAGTATTTGGGCTAAAATAAAGTCCACAGCCAGATTTGGTGGTACACACCTGTAATTCTAGCCACTCAGGAAGCTGAGGCAGGGGGATCGAAAGTTAAAGGTCAGCCTGGGCAACTTAGCAAGACCTTGTCTCAAAATAAAATAAAAAGGGCTGGGAATGTAGTTCAGGACTACAGTATTTGCCTAGCATATATGGAGCTCTAGATTCAATCCCCAGAGAAAGAAAGAGACAGAGAGAGGGAGAGAGAGACAGAGGGAGGGAGGCGTGAGAGAGAAATAGAACACTGGCATAGTTTTTCATTTGGTTGTTTGTGTTTTTTCAGTGCTGGAAATCAAACCTAAGGCCTCAGGCATACTGGCCAAGCTCTCTCACTGAGCAACACCCCCACCACAAAGAACTTTACTGACCTTAAAGTAATTCCTTGAGGGATTATGCAACTGCAAAATGCAAAAGGCTTACCTTAACGGTCTTTGCAGTCACTTGGCAAACACAACCTGACCTACCTGACAAAGGTTAAAATGACAGCGAGGCAAACTGATGTTGTGGGCAGGTAGGTGTGATGTGCAGAGAACACAGCTCACTTCTGTAGAATCCTTACTAAAAATGAGTAACTGAATCTCATCATGGGCAAACATAAAGCCACATGGAGGGACGTTCCACACTGACGAGTAGCTGGGCATTGTGGCACACACCTGTAATCCCAGGACTTGGGAGGCTGAGATAGGAAAATCACTGTAAGTTTCGGGCCAGCCTAGGGTACAGTAAGTTCAAGGCCAGACTAGACTATAATGACAGATCCTGTCTCAAAACGACAAAAACAGAAAAAAGGAAAACATCTGATTTGTGCTCTCTGAAAATATCTACTTAAGAATACTAAGAGACAACTGAATTCAGAACCTGACAAGATTATTGTTTGATATACAAGAGATTAACAAAGACAACTGTGAAATCACAAGACTTCTGATCAGTAGATTCAATAAAAACAGCACAACATCCTATCAATGTTAACTTTCGTAGTTTGGTCTTCATAATGTAGCTATGTAAGTTGTGTAGTTATGTGATGTCCTCAACTGCAGGAAATATATGCTGCAGTATTTAGGGTTAAAGGGACATGATTTCTGAAATTTACTTTCAAAGAATTTGGAGATGGGTAAAAAAAAAACCCTGTATTTATATCTATTGAGAGAGAGAAAGCAAACTCAGGAATTTGAGAGAAGAGTATATATGGGAGCACTCTGTAGTATCCCTATAGTTTTCTTTATGTTTGAAATTATGACAGCCGGGCATAGTGGTGCACGCCTGTAATCCCAGCACTGGGATCATTGTGAGTTCAAGACCAGCCTGGACTACAAAGTGAGCTCAAGGCCAGCCTGAACTGCATAGCGAGACCCTGTCTCAAGAAAGAAGAAAAACAAAAGAAATTATGGGGCTGGTGATATAGCTCAGCATCACAGCATCTGCCTCGTAAGCACAAGGTCCTGAGCTCGGTTCCCAGTATCCCCCAAAAAAGAAAGAAATTGTGTCAAAAACATTTTTAAGACAAGTATAACGACATACATCTGTAACCCAGCACTTGGAAGGCTGAGGCAGGAGGATCACCAAAGTTCAAGGGCA
Organism: Chinchilla lanigera; assembly: GCF_000276665.1. NCBI lineage: Eukaryota > Metazoa > Chordata > Mammalia > Rodentia > Chinchillidae > Chinchilla > Chinchilla lanigera. The sequence continues at coordinate 20,799,716 of NW_004955425.1, read as the reverse complement.
GTCTGAACTACATAGTGAGACTCTGTTTCAAAAAAAAAAAAAAAAATTCTCACTAAATCCTGAGAAAGAAGTGGGAGGGCAGGATGCAGTTATGCAGTTTTACATGTCTTAGGTAATAAATATGACTAAGTTTTCTTTGTTTTCTTTCTTTATTTACTTTTTATCTTTTTGAGACAGGTCTCGCTATGCAGTTCAGGCTGGCCTTGAGCTCACATTGTAGCCCAGGCTGTTATCAAACTTGCAAGGATCCTCCTGCCTCAGCCTCCCAAGTACTGGGATTACAGGCGTGCGCCATCACACCCAGCATGACTAAGTTTTCTGACTGAAACATCAAACTAGAAACATATATTATTTATAACGTTTTGCTGCCCTGGCCATGACCAAATTAATCTTCACAATTTTTGCCTAGAAATTCTACTAAGCAGGGTGCTCCAGTGAGGAAATCAGTTAGCAGAAATTAGAAAACTATAGAAATTAATTAATTAGAAAATGTAGAAACTACACTGAGCAGCAAGTAGACTGCCAGGGCTGGGGATGTAGCTCAGTGGCACAGCACCTGCCTGGCAAGCACAAGGTCGTGAGTTCAATTCCCGGTACCAGAAAAAAAACAAAAAAAAAAGTACACTGCCAGCATTTATGTTATAACCTTACCTCTTGTTATAGCACACAGCATCTTCAGAAATGGGCCCAAGTAACTTTGAATCTTGACAGTCCTAACTTGTTTTAGTGAAGTGATCAAATATCAGAGGCTTTAAATAAATAGGAGGCCTGCATGGCGGAACATGCCTATAATCTCAGCACTCAGGAGGCTGAGGCAGGAGGATCACTTCGAGTTCAAGGACAGCCTGGGCCCGGCCTGATCACATTTCTGACTCAAGTTCTGGGCTGCAGTTTTCCACACTGTCTATCCAGGGAGCGTAAAAACCAAAATTTATAGAGTCAGGGACACATTAACCTTTTGAATCCAGGTTTTATATTATTTTTGGTTTTTTGAGACAGGGTCTCACTATGTAGTGCAAGCTGGCCTTGAACTCACTTATGTAGCCCAGGCTGGCCTTGAACTCATGGTGATCCTCCTGTCTCAGCTTCCAGCATGCTGGGATTACAGGGGTGTGCCACCATGCCCAGCTTCAGTTCTTATTTTAACCAGCAAATATTCTTCTAAAATTCACCAGTACATAATGCAATAATGTTTTTGTCACTGGCCACCCCCATAAATACCATAGTACATCTTCCTCTCTCCTCCCGCACCGCCCATTCCGATCCCGCGGATCAGCTCATGTCTCTCACCAGCCCACAGTGCCTGAGAAGCACGCGTTCTCCTGCAGAGGCCCCGGCCGCCCTGGAGAACGCCCGGGACTCCAGGACTCAGGCGGCTGAAACAGAACCACCCACTTAGCCAGCCTGGACGAGATGAGAATGACACTTTGCTTTAATGTGAACTAATATCAGTTTTTTGGAGGTTTTTTTTGTTTTGTTTTGGCTTTTTTTTTTAACCAGGAGTCAAACTCAGAACCTTGCACTTGCCAGGCAGGTGTGGTGCCACTGAGTTATATCCCTAGCTATAGCAGGTTTTTGTTTTTTTTTAAAGGGAGGAAAGGTTTATTTAGCTCACAATTTATAGAGGTTTCAGGTGGTAACCGGCTGGCTCCAAGGCAGGGTGACACAGCAGAGGAGAGGCATTTAGTGGCAGGCAAAAGGCTTGTTTTTTTTTTTTTGGAGACAGGGTCTCTCTATGTTGCCTAAGTTAGTCTCAAACTGATCTTCCCGCCTCAGCCTCCAGAGCAGCTGTGATTGCAGTCATTCACTCCCACGCCTGGCCAGTACACTAATTTGTAGGGCTCAGACCTGACTAAATCTAGGGTATTCTATCTACCAACTCTTCATCTGTTCAACTAATGGCCTGACTGCTCTGCTGACCATATTACTCTGACAGAAGTGGTGAAAGCTGCTCCTCCCCTGAAAAGAGTTACAGAAAAGAGGGGACTCAACACCTGAGCACTTCAATAGTTTATAAAGCTTTTATTTTACCTACTAATCACAGTAAGAACAGTAACAATGATGATAGCAACATGTTTTGAACATCCACTATGCATGGGATAAATGTACTACATTTTATTTATTTTATCTTTTGGGGGCGGGGGGGGGGGGGTTTTTTTTCCAGTACCGGGAATCGAACTCACGACCTTGCACTTCCAGGCAGGTGCTGTGCCGCTGAGCTAAATCCCCAGCCCCTACATTTTATTTATAATAATAATAATCTACCAATAGCTGGGCATGGTGGCACACACATGCAATCCCAGAACTCAGGAGGCTAAGGCAGGAGGATTGCCAGGAATTGGAGGCCAGCCTGGGCTACATAGTGAGAACCTGTCTCAAAAGAAAAAAAATGTACCAACAATCCCATGGGTTATTTCCTGTTTCCATTTAACAGACACAGATAATGGGTCTCAGATTGTTCAACTGAATTTCCCAGAGTCACATACCTTCCTTTTGTTGCTGCTGACATCTCAAAATGCAGAGTTAAAATTAAAAAATAGTGCCTGTGATCTCAGCACTCAGGAGGCTGAGGCAGGAGGATGGACAAGAGCTCAAGGCCAGCCTCAACTACATAAAGAGACCTTGCCTCAGAAAAAAAAAACGATGATGATGGTAACAATATTTAAAAGTAGAAGCAGGGCGTGGGGGTGCATGTCTATAATCCCAGCACTCTGGAGATAGGGCAGGAGGATCATTGTGAGTTCGAGGTCAGCCTGGGCTACAAAGTGAGCTCAAGCCCAGCCTGAACTGCACAGCGAGACCTTATCTCAAACAGACCAAAAACAAACAAAACGTAGAGAGTAATCAAAAGTCCTAATATCTGCCACATAAAAAATGTAAATGCTCAGAACATTTTAGATACTTCCTTATAGTTTTCAGTAATGTTTAGAATAATTTAAAGCTTATTTAAAGAGTACAGTTATAAGGAGAAATATAACTGAATACTCAGATATTAAGTGGAAACATTTCTCCTTTGTAAAATAAGACACAGGTGTGGAGCTCAGTGGTAGAGCACTTGCCTGGCACTCTGAAGCCCTGAGTTCCACCCAGAACACCATCAAAAGAGAAAGGCACAAATTTTCAGAAGCAGAAATGACATTTGAAAATGAAAGAAAAAGTGTTTTCTTGAGGGGAGGATATAAGCTAATATTTCTATAAAAGGCAGTTATCACTATACTGCTAGCAAGTACATACTCCTAAATGGTTCACTAGTATGTCAGTAACACGTCCCTTTGGCTATGCTGGGTCACTGTGTGCTGGGCTGTACCAAATACTGCTTTCATCTGTTAGTACACATCTGTGCTACAGAAGGACCACACGCATGCTGGGGAGCTGCTGCAGGTACACAACACACCTGAGTGGTGTCATCTCCCCGACAGCTCCAGATCCCCTTTGAGTTTGCAAAACACCGACCTCACTCCCCAGTCTATCTTTTATTTTGCTCTAAACGTTTTCATTAACTCATCAGCTTCCCAATTCTTTCATTTCATATGGCTGTGTGCATACATCCTATTTCAAACTAAATTCGCCCATGTGAAAAGAGATACACATATTTAAAACAGCCATTCGGTAATTTAAAATAGCTGCGTTCCTAAGATAAGCATATCATTGAATGCTTGACTTCCAGGAATTGTGAGAATAATTTGTATTTTCACCAAATTCATGTGACATCAATACATGTTAAACATGGATGGTAAAACAGTAGCACCTCTCCCTTTGAAAACCACTGTGGCCGTCCGATGCGGTGGCGCACACCTGCCAGGCTGACAGGGTCGCTGGGCGCCGCAGGCCAGCCTGGGCTATGTACTGAGCGAGGCGAGCTCCAGGCCAGCCCGAACTCCACCCACGGCAATACCGAGCCTCAAACAAAAACACCACACCACCATCACAACATTAAGTGCCAGTACTCAAGACACAGGCCTGTGTTCTGTGCACTACAAAGGTGACTTCACATACTTTTTATTCTTCGTAGCCTGGATGAAATTTTCCTCCAGCCTGTCCAACCCCACTTCAGCTTGTGTTCACTGGTTTGTTTAGGATCAGTCCTAGAAAGCCCCGATCGGGCAGCTGGAGGCTCCGCAAACTGAGCTGGGCGGCGAGTGACTGAGTGAGCGCCCGGACCAGGCGAGGCCTCTGGGGCTGCAGCTTCCGGCTCCGCGGGTCTGAAGTGCGCGGGCCTTTGGTCGCGTGAATAACGCTGCACGTCGAGAGTTTTCACCAGCGTGTGGCATAAAGAGAAATACACCATGTGTTGAGTCACAAAACTAAGTTATTAAATTTATGTGACTCCCTGGTGTTCTGAAGTTATCTTCTTCCAATCGTTTAGAAACCGTGTATCTCATGTGGAGTCGCTTACCACCCACACCAAATTTTTGTCCCCTGGCCCATTATACTCAAAAGTGTGGATTATTTGCCCTTCACAGTGAAGCCTTCTAACAAAATGGTACACGCAGCAATGGTCAAGCTATTTTGTTTTTTTTTTTTTTACACAGAATCTTGCTATGCAGCCCAGGCTTGCCTTAAGAAGTGGTCCTTCTGCCTCAGCCTTCTGAGCTGTGGGATCACAGCTGTGCATCACCACATCCAGCTTCAAATTTAATATTTATCCTATCTTTTCTCGATAGTACCAGGGATAGACCTCAGGATTGTTGTAGCCACTTAGCTACACCCCTGGCCCTTTTCATTTTGAGACAGGTTCTGACTAAATCACTTAGTCTGACCTCAAATTTGTGATCCTCCTGCCTCAGCCTCACAGGTAAGTGAGATCACAGAACCTACCATTACTTCCCAGGCTCTTTTAAGTTTGCCAACATGTTGCAATAAGTGATACAATGTTGCCTTATTACCAGCTTAAAAAGAAAAACTATCATACAGTCAATGATTTGTTTTGTTAACTGAAACAAAGTTGTAGCTAAGTGTGCAAACAAACAAAAAACTCACATCTATAGCAACTCTGTTATCTTCCATTTCCTGTAGTTTCCTGGGTTTTAAAAATAAATATGGTGAGGGCTGGGGATTTAGCTCAGTGGCCCAGCGCCTGCCTGGCAAGCGCAAGGTCGTGAGTTCGATTCCTAGTACCAGAAAAAAAAAAAACCAAAAAAATAAATAAAATAAAATAAAAAAGTAAATAAGGTGGGCCAGGCATGGTGGCACACACCTGTATTCCCAGCACTCAAGAGGCTGAGGCAGGATGATCACTGCAAGTTTCAGGCCAACCTGGACTACAAAGTAAGCTCAAGGCCAGCCTGAACTGCATAGTGAGACCCTGTCTCAAAGACCAAAAAATAAAAAATAAAAATAAATAAATAAACAAGGTATCTCAACTGTATCTCATGTGTTCCTTTTAAACCAACATTAATGTATGTAATAATACACAATATAAGGGAATAGTGCTCAAAAGATACCAAATATGTCACTTTAAATGATTTTCCCCCAGTTTCCCACTTGTGTTTCTGCCTTTCGATCCATGTGCCACAATTTATAATGTGTTCTTTTTTCTCCTTGCCTTTCCTCAGCAGCATTTAATCTCCTGAAGGCAGGAAACACATTGGTACATTTAACATTACCGCTCCAGCATTTGGTATGTACTCGAATAATATTTACTACATGTTACTCAGAAAGAAACTCAGATGGAGCATTTAAAAAATTCAGGCTTCACAATGGCTATAAATGGGCTGGGCATTTAGCTCAGAGGCACAGCGCCTGCCTCACAAGCACAAGGCCGTGAGTTCGATTCCTGGTCCCAGAAGGAAAAGAAAAAAACCATAATAATGGCTATAAATATTTGTAATATAACAATGTCAATCCCAATTACAAACTGGGCATGGTGGTGCACACCTGTAATCCTAGCACTCAGGATTCTGAGGCAGAATGGTCACCAGGTGTTTGAGGCCAACTTGGGCTACACAGTAAGTTCAAGGCCAGCCTGAACTACATAGTGAGACCCTGTCTCCAAAATAAAAAGGGAGAGAGAGAGAAAAGAAAAGTCTATCACGACCCTTATGTGGTTTACTTGCTTCAGGCACACATGTAAGCACAGCTACATACAAGTGTTCTGTCCTCTGCTGCCGCAGTGACACACAGGCCCCATGCTGCCAGCACCGCCCACCACTTGCTCTTCGCTCTATCAGCATCATCAAGAAAGGAAGGAAGCAAAGAGCAGAGCAGGGCTGCCACAGCCGAGCCCTGCAGCTGCATCGCTTCAAGTTTCCAGTTTTTCTTTTTACAATTGGCCCCTGTAGACAAATTCCTGGTTTAACACCCACTGACACTTCTTTATATTTGTTCACCCAGTTCTTCCCGATACTGTACTACTGTGATGACATTTTACAACCAAATGCTTAGAAAGTGTCCCATAGTGGTCAAAGGAGCGAGAATCTAAGTACAGAATGCAGGAATGTGCAACCCCACCCACCCAAGGATGCCTATACTTTTTTTTTTTTCCGGTCTTTTTGGGACAAGGTCTTGCTATGCAGTTCAGGCTGGCCTTGAGCTCACTTTGTAGTCCAACTCACAGTGATCCTCCTTGCCTCAGCCTCCGGGGTGCTGGGATTACAGGCATGCGCCACCTTGCCTGGTGCGTATACTTTTTATTGTGAAACGACTGTAGATGAACATGTACCGGTGAGTTGTAGGAGTATAGAGCTCTTCTGTAACCTTCACCCAACCTCATTTGATGTTACCATCTTCCTACTCCTAGTTCTGATACTTTGTTTTGTTTTGTTTTGAGACAGAGTCTCACTCTGTAGTTAAGCTGGCATTGAACTCAGTATGTAGTCCAGGCTGGCCTCAAACTCACAGTGATTCTCCTGCCTCAGCCTCCAAAGTGCTGGGATTACAGGTATGAACCACCACATCTGGTCTCTTTTTTAAATTTTTACTTTGTTTATTGCAGTGGTGGGGACTGAACCCAAAGCTTTCACTCTTAGCTACAACCTTAGCCCTTTCTTTATTTTTTATTTTGAGACACAGTCTCGCTAATTTTGGGTCTCACTAATTTGGTAAATTGGACAAGCTGGGCTCATACTTGCAATCCTCCTGGCATCAGCCTCCCAGAATGCTGGGATTACAAGTGTGTGCCACCACATCCAGCTCTATGACTGTTTTTGACCCTACAAGACAGCCCCTGTTGGTACTAGTGATACTGAACAGGCGTTACTAACCTTCCCAGGTCCACAGGCCACCTTCTACACCACACCACATGGACCAGGAGGTGTTTCATCAGAACACTTCCTCTTCCCTGACCTCTGGCTTGGGTCAGCCTAGGAAAACGGCAGGAGCTCAGAAGCAGGGAGCCCATCACACCCTCATGCCTCCCTGCAGGAACCTCTATCTATGGCTGCAGCTCAGCCCCTGCTGACCCTATGCAACTACAAGTTAGGATCCAAAATACCGTGACAATTTCCTTTTTATTAAAAAACAAAATCATTACAGTAGAAGACACATTGCCCTTAGTCAACCTGGGATTACTCCTCCTCACTCCAAACCCACTCATCCCGCTGCTCTCGACTCTTTCAGAAGCAGCTCTGGAAGTCCTCTTTCTTGACTGTCTTTTGCTTTAAGGTTGAAACTGCCTCAATGTCCTGAATCAACTCAAAACACTTACCCTTCAAGAGCATTTTGACTTTGGGGAAGGCTGGGATTGCACAGTGGCAGGCCAGGCACAGAAGGTGGATGACAACACAGCAGAATATTTTTAGGGCCTGCCTTTCTGTTGGATGGAACTTGGCAGCTACATTTGCTGTATTTTCATTAGACCTGGTAAAGACACTCCCAAAAGCAGACTTCCAGAGCTGCTTCAGAGTGGCAAGAACGATGGGACAAGTGTGTTTGAAGCAAGGGGCAGCATGTCAGGGGCACTAATGGCAATGTGCCTCAATTGTTGTCACACAGAAACATTCAACATTCAGTGTAGTCACCTCCTACCACCCTGCACCTGAGCTCCCGGCCACCACAGGCCTCAGCCCTAGGACTGGAAAGGGCTCTCTGCCTTCCTTACCCCTGGGTTCCTAAGCCATTGCTAGGCTTTCCTTAACTCCTTTATGAAACTGTGCTCAAACACCCAACTGACAATGTTATCTGATTTTCTACAGGGACCAAGATTTACACTCTCAGCCAACAAACAACACCTTGAAATTGGCTCTCACTAAGGAGATACCCTCCCCTACTCGCCGCACCTGGGCCACACACACAAGGTGGGAAAACATTTACATCATTGTTTCTTCCTAGAGAAAGTGTAAACTATGTCCCGCTTAGAAGCCTAAGTTCACACCCCTGGGGCAACTCCACCTCAGCCTCGAATTGCCATCTATGTGTGACAATAACTGGTGATCACCAGCAGGTCTTGCTGGGCAGCTGTGCTGAGCAGCCCCACACAACCTGGCCACCCGCCACCATGTGCCCATTCTGGCCACTGAAGTGCCTCAGCAACTGCCACTTGAGCGCAGGGTGACTCTAGTACGGGCTTTGAGATCACTAATCACACCTGGGAAGTTCTGAAGGGATGGAAGGAGTATGAGCATCAGGGTGGGTAACAGCCTCTCTTTAGAGGGGAGATGTGAGATAAACTGCAGCCCTGCAACTGGACACAGTACTGGCAAGGCTCAGAGCAGAACGGAAGAAGCCTCCAGTTCCACACCAATCCCCCATCATGTTGTGCACTCATCTGTTTCCTAACCAAGGGTGAAGGTGAAAAATCGAAGCATCCATCCTAGCAAGGGGACTCGCGAGATTGAAGACCTAAGAGTCCAGCATCAAAGGAGAGGAACAAGGTCTCTGCCACAAGGCCCAGTAAAGAGATAGAGACAGAGAATAACAAAGGAAACCCACTGAGTAGATCCCTTGGGGGAGAACAAAATAAACATAAGTGAGACCCTTTAAGGCAAGGCTTCACCTGGGCGGCCCCAAGCCGAAAGTTGCACTCTCCTCTCACCCTCCCAAAACACACTTAGCACCTCTTCTAGGGTTCTATACTATTCTACATCTGCTCCAGGTGAACTTTACACAGCTAAACTTAAAATCTGAAAGTTTTTAAACATTTGTACTATGTAGAAGAGAAAGTTTTCTTTGGAAGAGGGAAAAGAATTACTATCTAACACAATTTTTTAAAAACTTTAAATGCTAACATTAAACAATTCATTTTTCCTTTTGGAGTATTTTCCTAGTCTTGTAGGACAATTAGTAAGGACAGATGGAAAGTCAGCCCTGACTGAGTCTGGCTCGCAGGGCAGAGGGAATCCGGCCACCCACAAGCGCTTACTTCAAAAAAACAGCCACAGTCCCTGCTGCCGTGGTTCCCAAAACCAACACACGGTATATTTACTTCTGAAATGTATTTCAGGTGACAGGACCCACACAGGCTAACAAAATAAACATAAGGATAAACAGCACCCTCCAAGCCTATTTCTTAGCAAAGGTGAGAGATGTAACACCGGGATTCACATCTTTCAGTCTCTGTATGTGGCCCGTTTCTCTCTCTCACATCCTGCCTCCAAACTGAAGAGCCATTTACACACAGCAGCAGCACTGAAACTATTTCTCACTTAAAGCATTTTAGGTCTGAGCCGGACACATCTAATACAGAAAGTACAGAAGAAGGTACAAACTGGGTTTTTAAGCACATTCTTCTAGGTTTGGGGGAAGGGATGGATGTAAAAAGGAGGTGGATGGGTCAGTATGAAGAAGAAAAATGGTTTAATGTATCTTGAAAATCACTACTATTTATTTGCCCAGGCCCCATGAGAATTTGTACCAGGCATTTTCATTCATTTCACAGCACCTAGCACACCGCTGACTGTGTGAGAAACAGTCAGTAAATACTCGTGGGTTGGTGGAAACTCTACATGGCAATTCTGTGCACAGGCAGGAAGCAGAGGCCCGCAGCAGCCACCCAAACCAGGGGGCAATGCAAGGTTTGGTTCTCAGTGTCAACATGTTCCAGTTACACAATTTGGGGAACAAACGAGATAAAATTCTGCCACATTCACAGCCATAGTTCAACATGCTGCTCCTCTCTGAGGGTTAAAAGTTTATTTGCAAAAGAAAAGCTATAATTAGGTGCAAATATCTTAAGTGAAACGCACACAATGTAATTGTACAGGCCAGTTGTGTGATTGCTTGCTAGTCCTCTAATTCACCATTGCTCAGGGTGCTTACATTTGTAATAGCAACATGCCACCTGAAACCTGAAGCACAGAAGGACCTATTTGCCAGAATAAAGCCAGCAATGAACTTTTAGTGATGCCATAGGCTTTTAAGTGAACCCTTCAAATACTGTACAAAGGTCATAACACATACTGCTATTAGCATATAGCCAAATTAGGTTATTGCCACATGCTCATCATAGGCAAATAGGGAAATAAAGAAAACATCCTCATTCCTACAGCTCTAGGAATGTCAAAACTAAAGGTGACATAGTGAGAATTTGGGAATAAGCCATTACAGTTTGGCTGTAAGATCTCAATGACTTATACATCTCAAACTGAACTAATATTTCTAAGGACCTTGTTTTCTTTGGGGGGAAAAAAATCACACATTTCAAAAATAGTACTTAGTGGAGGGTCTATTAAAATCACAATGGATCCTAGCTGTCAACTTCAAATAATACCTTTCTCCTAAAAAGCTGAAGTGCACACTGGTGCAACGCCACAGATGCATATGTTACAAAGAGAGCTGGAAGGAAAAATTAATTTCATTCACAACACTTTGCATATAAACTTTTCCTTCTTCAGACTGGTGTGGAGTTGAAAATAAAGGATGCTAATATGCACATTATGCAGAATATTAAAAAAAGAGAAACACTTTATTTGAGTGAAAATTGTCTATCTACTCAGAATCTGGGAACATTCACATCCACTATAGTCCAAATTTAACCTCAGGTGACAGAAAAATACTATATGAAAATGGAAAAAAATTAAATAGCATTTAATCAACAGCTGATTACCTTTAAAACTTTGGGCTTCTTTTCCCTCTGGGGCCTCTTGTTTTCTTTTATAACCTAAAAAAAAAAATAATAAAAATGGAAAATGAGCCTCCATTTAAAAAAAGAAAAAAGCTCCCATTCCTACCACCCCCCCAAAATTTTTTTTGGCTATTTCTCTGTAAAACTACTTATGCCATCTTAAATCATCAACATGTTTCTAGGCAGAACCTAAAGAGCTTATGTAAAATGTATACTTTAAAAGTCACTGAAAAAAAACCTTGCATCAAGACGAGGGAGGGAAACACCCTTCTCTCCCTTAGTCTGTCTAATTAGCCTCTGCACTCTTCTCGGCGAAGCCACGAGGTAGCCATCTTGCTTCTGCAGAGGAAGCCTCGGTAGTGGAACAGCCCTGCAAACTGCTCTGCTGTTATTATCATGGTGTTTGAAGGCAGCCCTGGCCTGCCAGCACTGTAGACGTGCTGGGCATGCCTTTTGCAAAAACAGCCCTACACGGTGCAGCCAATGGCAATGCAGAGCTTAGCAACTCCAAAGTGATCTTCTCAGCCTAGCCCTTCCTAGACAAAGGATCTCCTGTGCGGCTGGCTCTCGCCACAGGACACAGGCAGCCCCAAGCTGTGACATGGAGTTCTCCGCAGAGGATCTGGTCGCGGCAAAATCACAGGAGGCTTCAGCCAAAACAATGCACGCCAATCCCCCAGGTGGCCAGCGGATCGATGGCGGAGTCTCCCTGATTAGTCACCTCTGGGTGGCGGCCAGGGCAGGTCCGCCTGGGGGAGGGGACGCCGCTCTGCCTGCACCACACAGGAGCTGTCACGGAGCCCAGGGGGGCCTTGAGGCTCGCTGAAACTCTGGAAGGTATTGTGCATTTTTACTTTATAAGGCAAGGCGAAATATTGGCGATATTTAAGGCAGGGAGGTTATGTGAGGACAGTAAGGCTCAGCTGTTGGGCTGCGTGTCTCATTCCTCCAAATCACACTGCTCTGCAGCAGGCGCTTCGCCTGGAAGCACAGCAATTTGATTTCTGTCAGTAAATGTCCAATGACAAAGGCGGATTAGAAAATAACAATAAAGCCACTTACGAGGAAAGGACAGGCTGAGGACAAGGAGAAGGGGTGGAGTTTTCAAAATACACTTGCCACCAAGTGGCGGGAGACAAGGGATTTCTGTCTTGCTAGGGACACTTCCCATCACTTTCATTTCGCAGAGAAATCCCTGCCTGGCCAGAGGCAGAATCCACCGGCATCTCCCTCTCCCAAGATCATCACTGAGCATCTCTCAGTGCCCCCCAGAGCCACCCAAGCAGGTCCCAAGATGCAGCCTGGCGGGCAACCAGAGCCACCCTCCCTTGCCGAGGGGACACTCCATGCAGGCGGCAGGCGTCGTGGCTAATATCGGCGGCCCCTGGGAAAGGCAAGTCAGGAGTCTCCCTCCCGTTAGCCCCTGGTGTTGTGACAGCAGCAGCGAAGGACCAGGGCCACCGCTGGGTCTCAAGGTCACTGCCCAACAGCAGTGTAGACAGAGGCTGGTCCCAGTCCCATCCCCACCACCTTGACAGCTGCTGGGATCCAGGAAGCAGCCCAGCTCTACTGCGTGGGCCCAGGTTTCAGCAGCACATTTGGAGGCTGGCAGCAGCGCTCGCCTGGCTGCTCAGCCAGAGATGGGTTTTCCACTTGCAGTTGGGTCCCAAACAGATTCCCATAGGCAGAAACTGGAACACAGCAAGGGCCAGCCAGCCTGGGCTGGGCACCCCTCGCCTCCCCTTGCCTCCCGCCTGGGGTTTGCCAGAGGCAAGCTTTCCTGGAGGGCTCACGAAGTCAAAGGGCCCGGTTTCCTGCTGTGGCTTCTGGGTTCCTTCTCTGTGCTGAGGATGGAACCCAGGGTCTCGAGCATGCTAAGCAGGGCGCTTTACCACTGCCAGCCCAGCCCAGCCCTTACATGACTTCTCTCTGATCCACCCACAGCCAAAGTTTCTTTCTTCCTCTTCTTCTTCTTCTTCTTTTTTGGTTTCTTTTTCTTTTCTCTTTCTCTTTCTTTTTTTTTTTTAACCAGGAATCAAACTCATAACTTCATACTTGCCAGGCAGGTGCTGTGCCGCTGAGCTATACTGGGCTATATCCCTGGCCCTTTTTTTGTTTTCTTGAGACAGGGTCTCACTGTGTAGCACAGGCTGCCTTGAACTTACAATGTAGTCCAGGCCAGCCTCAAACTTCCACCGATCTTCCTGCCTCAGCCTCCAGAGTGCTGGGCAAAATTTTTAATAAATTCAGGTAAGAAAAAAAAAAAAAAAACCACTGGAAGTAGTGTTCTCAACTCTGCAAAAACCAGTGGAATCTGCCTGAAATCCATCCACCAGTGCAAACACACCAAGCCCAGGCTAAGAGGCTCCCTTGAGGACTATGACCACAGAGGGGGATGTGAGAGACTGGGACCACTGTGGACAGGTGCCAGCAGCCCGCAAGCCATGGGGTCATGAAGTGCTGCAAATGGGCACTAATTAAACAATCAAAAGTGAAACCAAAAAAGAGAACAGAGCCAATACAGTAAGATTTGAACACAGATACAAAAATGGGGCAGGGTTTTTTTGTTTGTTGTTTTTTGGTCCCGGGAATCAAACTCAGGACCTTGTGTTTGCCAAGCAGGTGCTGTACTGCTGAGCTACAGCCCCAGCTGTTTTGTTTTCGTTTTTTTTTTTTTTGAGACAGGGTCTCACTGTGTAGTCTTGGCTGGCCTTGAACTCACAACAATTCTCCTGCCTCGTCTCCTGAATCCTGGAATTAGTTATACATCACCACCACATCTAGTTCAAAATGGGTATGTTTCAGACATATATATTTTCTTTTCTGTTTTTGGTGGTAAAACACCTACCAACCTAAAATTTACCATTTTAACTACTTCAGTATACAATTCAGCGGCATGAGGTATATGTACCACGCTGTAGCACTTTCACCACTGTTTTCAGAGCCTCTTCAGCCTCCTAAACATCAGCTCTACCGAGTAAGTAAGAGCTCCTCATTCACCTCCTCAGCCCTTGCTGAGTTCTCTTCTCCTTCTGTCTTTATTTACTTTCTATCTGTATCTCCTGCCATAGCCTCTCAGAGTGCCAGGATTACAGGCCCATGCCATGCTTAACTATTCTGTTTGTGTAGTACTGGGGATTGAACCCAAGGCCTCTGCACTAGCCTACATCCTCAGATCTTCATCATTTTTTATTTTCAGACAGTCTAATCTCTGAGTCACCTAAGCTAGGCTTGGATTTGCAATCCTCTGCCTCAGTCTCCCAGAGTGCTGGGATTACAAAAGTGTGTGTCACTACACCCAAAGGCTGCTGCTGCTGCTGCTGCTGCTGCTCCTCCTCCTCCTCCTCCTCCTCCTCCTTTTCTGGCAATCCTGGGAACTGACCCCAGAGCCAGGGTGCTGGGATCGCAGGTACATATCACTACACTCGGCTTCCAGCTAACTTTCTGAGTTCTGTCCAAACTCTACTCTAAGCAGCTGCACCATTTAAATTCCCATCAGCCACACACACACAGGAGAGCCAAATGCCTCCCTGGAATATATGAATGCCATTTATCTATCCATCCATCCATCTATCTATCTATCTATCTATTATCATTCATTCATTCATTCATTTATTTGTTTGGTCCTGGGAGTTGAACTTCACACTGAGCTATATCCCAGCCCTTTAATTTTTAAATTTTGATATATAACCTTGTTATGTTGCTCATGCTAGCCTCAAACTTTTGATTCTCCTGCCTCAGCATCCTGAGTAGTAAGGATTACAGGAATGTGCCACCATACCTGGCCAGGAATACAATTTTTTATTTTTTTTTATATTTTTTTTTTTTTTATTTTTTTTGTTTTGTTTTTTTTGTTTTTCTCCGGTACTGGGAACCGAACTCACGACCTTGCGCTTGCCAGGCAGGCGCTTTGCCACTGAGCTAAATCCCCAGCCCCTCAGGAATACAATTTTTTAAAAACACCAACACTTTTTTCCTTTGTCTTTTTTTTTTTTTTTTGGTCTTTTGAGATAGGATCTTGCTATGTAGCCTAGGATGGCCATGGACTCACGGTGATCCTTCTGTCTCAGCCTCCCTAGTGCTAGGATCACAGGTTTGCACCACCACACCCAGTCTGTTGTTCAATGTTTAGTAAAGTGCTCATTTTAATTTAATTACATGTCAAATCAATCTGTGTGATGCATAAAAATCAATTAGGCTCAGAGGGCAAGGGGCACTGACTGTCCACACTGGTGAGGTGTGAAGGGTCCTGGGCCCTGAAGGCAGCACTGTTACCCCTGGGAGACACTTGGGAAGCCACACATCGAGGTATCCAGCAACTAACAAAGTGCAGAAGGCCTCTGCGCACTGCTCTGTAAAATTAGTTAAGAAACCCAATGCTCACCCTATTGATACAAGGATGATATAGGACTTCTTAATAAAATAAAGGAAATGTAACTCCTAGCCTGCTATGATGTCTGATATGAGTTTGTGTTTTCTAAAATCAAAGAATGAATTCTAGGAACAAGAAAGAGGTTAAGAGTAGGACCGTTTTTTGTTTTGTTTTGTTTTGTTTTAAGAGTAGGAAGTATTTATTGAGAGAAAGAAAAGCTTCTAAGAGACTAAAGGCGTCCCTAGCAGGTTGCTGGGGACTCCGCTTCTCAAGGAAGTTTATACAGCAAAACCATGAAGTGTGATGTGTCTAAGGTGGGCCAGAACCAAAATCAACAAGATTACTAGTCACTTAGGTAACACTGATCCAATGGAAAACCACATGGTAGGTGTAAGGTGGGACAAAACTACGGTCAACCAATAAGATTACGCCTATAGTCGCTTGGGTAATATTGATTAAATGGGGATCCAATGGGGAAACAAGTCACGTAACAAGTGCAGATGGGCTGGACAGGGACTTTCCTGGAAGGGCAGGGTTAAGGAGATTTGGGACCTCCACCCAAGGAGACAGATGCCTATTTAGAATATCAATCATAGCTACTCACCCCTCGGGGATGTATGTGGGTGCACAGCCTCGCCTTCAGTGAATATACCTCCAGCCACAGTAGTGTTCTGCATTGACCTCTTCAGGGCCCAGCCTGTAATAGTTCTAAGTAGTTCTAAATAACGTGGCTGCCTATAATACTATCAAGGTTAATGATAGTGCCGGGAACTAACCTTGACTCTGAATACCAAACCCAGGAACTCAGAAGAGCTGCACTTGAGGGAACACCGCATAGCTTTTCACCTCTACTGTTGTGGCCACTGGTTTCCATCTCTGCACTCAGGGACTCGATGATCTTAGCCCAAGACTTAGGTGACAACACGTTTAATGGACAATAAGCAGAAATAACTAGAGAGGCCTGGCATAGTGGCACAGGCCTGTAATCCCAGCACTGGGGAGGCCAAGGCAAAAGGATCCCTGTGAGTTCACAGCCAGCCTGACTACGCGGTGAGGCCCTGTCTCAAAACACAAGAAACAAACACGAACACAAGTTGGGGGTGTGGCTTGGTGATATAACACTTTCTCAGCATGCTAGATCCCTAGCACCATGACAAATAAATAAACAAAATAAAAAGAATATCAAACGTTCATTTCCAGCAGTAGCAGAATTGGTCATTTTGAATAACCCTCCTGCTAGAGAAAAGCAAAAAATGGAAAAAAATGCTGGGTGCAGTGATTCGGGCAATTTAGACAGACGGACTGAAAGTGTGGGGCCAGCCTAGGGAACTTAGTGAGACCCTGTCTCAAAATTTAAAAAAAAAAAAGTTCAGCCACACACACCTGTGATCCCAGCACTCAGGCTGAGGCAGGATGATCACCACAAATTCAAGGCCAGCCTGGTTTACATAGCAATCTCAAAGCCAGTCTGGCATACAGTGAGTGAGACCCTGTCTCAGAGAAAGAGAGGGAGAGGGAAAGAGAGAAAGAACCTGGAAGTAGAGCAGTAGAGCACTTGTCTTTTTTTTTTTTTTTTTGGTTTTTCTCCGGTACCGGGAACCAAACTCACGACCTTGCACTTGCCAGGCAGGCGCTTTTGCCGCTGAGCTAAATCCCCAGCCCCGAGCACTTGTCTAGTAAGTGCAAGACTCTGGATTCAATCCCAGTCCAGAGAGTGGGGCTGGAAAAATATAAAATCGGGGCTGGGGATTTAGCTCAGTGGCACAGTGCCTGCCTGACAAGCACGACGTCATGAGTTTGATTCCTGGTACCGGAAAAAAAAAAAAAAAAAAGAAAAATATAAAATCACCTGTCTCCTCGGACCAGGGGACACGTGTAATTTCAGCTACCTCGGGAAGCTGAGGCAGGAGAATTAGAAATTCAAGGCCAGCCTGGGTGATTTACAAACACAGCCAGACCCTGTCTCAAAATGGGGGGAAAAAAAACCCCAGCATAGTGACGCACACCTGTAAGCACTAGGCTGACCCAAGAGCATCCTGGTGAGTCTGAGGCCAGCCTGGGCTACATAGCAAGATGCTGTCTCAAAAAAATCTTCCTGTAATTCTGAATAAACTCATCAACAAATCCCTCCTCCAAGGAGAAGTGCCCGCATCCAGGTGAGCTCACTTCCCTCCAACCCTCACCTGCGTCCCTGGCGCCCTGTCCCAGGGCTCGGTCCTGTGGCTCCCACATCTCCTCTGCCTCTCTGTGGCACACAGCTGTGTCCCTGGGCAGAATACGCCACAAAATGATGCTCTTATGAAACATGATGGAAAATAAGCTTCGGAGTGTAAATGTCTGGAGCACAGCAGCAGCACCAGACCCTCTCCAGACGAGGAGACTGGAAGGAACTTCCCCGCATCACCTCTCCAGAAACCACAAGTGTCATTTCGCACCATAGGGGGGCAGAAACCCAGATCATTCGTGATGGATCTCAATCCTCCACCCAGATAAAGGCTTCTATAATTCTGAGAAACTATGTGGTCCAGGCTACTGCCAAGGACCTCGGTTACTTTCCCCTAAATAGCATAAATTACCAGGCATGCTGCACATGCCTGAAATCCCAGCACTCAGGAGGCTGAGGCAGGAGGATTGTCACAAGTTTGAGGGCCAGCGTGGGCTATACAGTGAGACCCTGCCTCAAAAAACAGTAACAGAAAAATGAAAAGAGCCTAAATAAAGTATCTACCAGGCAAGCAGCTGAGAGTAATGAAGTGAATACTCCATCCTTTCCAAGGATGTGGCAACTCCATAGCACTTTTCAGTGATGGCATGTGGCAGGCACAGGGCCGGATTCTGTAGAATCATCCCTGCTGCCCACGCATGGCTCTCAGTGGTACAAGGACACCCTTTCACACTGCTGATCACAGAGGAAATCTAAATTCTTAGAGCAGCTGTTTCTCCTGAAACAGAGAACAGGTGTCAAGTGCAGCCCTCACAGGCTTGGGGAGCGTGTGGGATTCTCCAGGTGGTTTTGTTCTGGGGCAGAAAACTCGGAAATCTAACAAGAACTACACACCATCTCCCCACAGACAATGTGAGGGAGTGGAATCCAGGCATATGAAGCCCTGTGTCTACACAGATCAAGAGTTTCTACCAGCCAGGGTGACACACACCTGTAATTCCCATACTCTGGAAGGCTGAGGCAGGAAGACTGTTGAAGTCTGAGCCCAGTCTGAAAATGCAGTGACTTAACAAGACTGTCTCATGATGGAAATAAAAAGGGGCTGGGGATGTCGCTCAGTGTAAAGGCCCTGGGTTCAATCCCCAGTACTGGGGCGGGGCGGCTCTGACTTGGTTTTGTTTTGTTAGGTTTTCAGGAGACAGGAGCCTCGCTATGTGGCACAGGCTGGCCCACAATGCTGGGATTCAAGCGACCCTCACGTCTCAACATCCTGAGCGCCGGGAGCAAGGTGGGTGCCACTCTGTGTTCGCAGGGTCTGTAGAACACTGCAGGAAAGACACGCTGGCATCACACACACTACGCTTCAAGTCAGCCTCAGGAATTCCTATTCAGCAACCAAGAACATGTGGAAAGTTTAGCAGGACCAAAGCACTAATAGAATAATGTCAATTTAAAAATTCTTATTTTCCGTGGTAGCTAAAAATATACTAGATACTTAATCTGGCCACTGTCCAGTCATTAGTCAGATTTGCTGAAATGCTGGCTCACTCACCACCTCCGAGAGCTGAGGACCTTCAGAAGTTTCCTAAGAGGAGAGCCCTGGGTGGTGGGTATCGCCTGGAATCCCAGAACTCTGGAGGCTGAAGCAAGAGGATTGCTGCAAGTTCAAAGCCAGCCCAGGCTACATAGTGAGTTCAAGGCAATTCTGTCTCAAAAGCAAGCACCACCAGTGGAAGTGACGCATGCCTGGGTGGCTGGGGCAAGCGGTCCGCCAGGAGTTTGAGGCTGCCCTGGGCTACGCAGTGAGTCAAGGACAATCTGAACTACCTAGTGAGACTCTGTCTCAAAAGACAAACAAAAAAATCAAACTGAAACAGAAACAGACTTATACAGAAATAAAGTTCACTACCATCTAGCATATTGCAATAAACTTAAGCATTCAGCAACAGATAATTTAGTAAATTATGTTCAGGAACCTAAAGGGATATTAAACAGGCTTCCTTCTATTCTGGTCTTTGTTTTCAAAACTGGGTCTCAAACACAGGGCCTCCCACGAGTGAGGTGCACACTCTACCACTGAGCCACACGGCCCACCCATATGACAGAATTTACAAAGTCTTTTCTAATTATGTGAAATTTCTAATTATGTGAAAAAATACTGACGCTATTCTGAGTGAAAAAAATAGAAAAAAAATTTGCTGCATTAAGTACATTGTTTTTGTTTTTATTTTTGTTTTGTCTTTTTCAGACAGGGTCTCACTATGCAGTTCAGGCTGGCCTTGAGTTCACTTT
>NW_004955425.1:20775579-20778914 GCF_000276665.1 Chinchilla lanigera | reverse complement strand
ACACAGAAATATTTGAAGAAAAATGTAAAAGGCATGTATTTTCTATTATATCCCTCCACCCAAAAAAAAAAAAATAAATAAATAAAAAAAAAAAAAAAAAAATCAATCCTCATAAGTAAATACTCCCAATGTTTGGTTTTTGTAACTATCCCTCTAGGATTGATTGTCTGAATTCCGTTTACAATGAGAAAAATATGAGATTTTAGAGCTTTGTATTCTTGAGTTTTTTGGTTCTGATTTTCTCCTACTGCTGGAGTTCAAACCCAGGGCCACAGCCACAACAGGCAAAGGCAAGTGCTCGGCCCCTGAGCTTCGTCCCCAGTCCCCTTTCTGAGAACTGAGGGTCCCAAGCTTTGCATCTTGCTTTAACTGACATTTATAAAGGCACTTGGCAGAAACTGTAAGCACCAGGTATGGTGGTGCGTGCCTGCAATCCCAGCACTCAGGTGCCCGAGGCAGGAGAATTGCAAGTTCCAGGCCAGCCTGGGCTACACAGCAAAACCCTATCTCAAAAAACACCACCACCAACAAAGATGTAAGCATCACAGATAGTCATGCAGCTTTCCTCACCATCTGTTATTTAACGCAATCATTTGTAGTGCTGAAGGTTGAACCCAGAGCCTTGGGCACTCTAGGCAAGCCCTCATCACCAGGCTACACCTTCAGCCCTCTACTTTTTTTAAGTTTTCTTTTTTATACTCATATCTGTCTGTGGTGCCCAATACTCCGTTCATCTTGGGGAACTGGCATGCACAAGCGTGTGCTCTGCCCTCGCACATACATCTTAATCATTTTACTCCCCCACCCCACCCCAGACCCTTCCCACAAGCTTTAAAAGCACTGTACCTTCCTAAAAACCTGTTCCTTAAGCTTCCCCTTAATTCCTGC
Organism: Chinchilla lanigera; assembly: GCF_000276665.1. Taxonomy (NCBI): domain Eukaryota; kingdom Metazoa; phylum Chordata; class Mammalia; order Rodentia; family Chinchillidae; genus Chinchilla; species Chinchilla lanigera. The sequence goes on along the minus strand of NW_004955425.1, from coordinate 20,778,026 downwards.
TACAGACAGTCTATGAATCTACTAGCTTTGGTACTTGAAAAAGATACGTGTGGCATAGCCTCAAAAACGTCATTTAGTGTACCAGCTGATGAAATAATATACTGGGTACACGCAATATAAAGTTGATGGACTGTACTGCAGTAGGCTTTTCTGTTTGTTTGGGATTTTTTTTTTCTTACCAGATTTGGCATGCGATAATTGGCTAAATTTTGTATTTTTATTAAAATTTACATCATTTGTTCAGCAAACACTTGTCAGCACCCCATAAACCCTGGGCTTGGGTTTGGGAGTAATCTAAGCATGTAGCTTATTTTTTTTTTTTTTTTTGTCCAGGAATCAAACTCAGGACCTTGTGCTTTGCCAGGCAGGTGCTTGTGCTGCTCAGCTATATCCCCGGCCCAGCCTGTAGCTCATAATCACTCACTGCTCTCCGCTTGCTTGTTTGTTTCTTTTTCAAGAGTCTTGCTAGCAGCCCTCCTGCCTCAGCCTCCTGAGTGTGGGGACTACAGGCGTGCATCGCCACAGCTGGCACCATGGCCTTCTTTTAAAGAGAGTGACTTGGTAGCTATGTGGGGATAATTAAATCAGAAGAAAGGCAAGATTTGTCTTTTGTTGCATTCACAGCAGGCATGAAAAGCTGATAATCAACCAACACCTTCTGGATACTCCTCACTGGACCTGAGTGCTGATGCTCATTACCCAGGCAATCTGCTGAACTGTCCAGAGTAGTGTGATTCACTTGCTAGCTGTCTCTTATTTCAGTCTGACTGTGCAGAAACACAAGACCCTTCCTCCTTCTTTCCTGATGAAACCTGGGCCACATCCCTCACAGCCCCATCAATGCTGGAGACTTACATCTGCCGTTTTGTCACCATCAGCCTTTGGATCACTAAGGTACAATAGAAAACAAATAGGTAGACCAACAGAAGAGATGTGGAGCTAAACTCCACTGAAAAATAAATACGCGTCAGGCGTGGAGGTGCATGCCTGTAATCCCAGCACTCCAAGGCCGAGGCAGGTGGATCCCCACAAGTTCGAGGCCAGCCTGGGCTATATGTGAGTTGAAGGGCTGTCTGAACTACACAGTGAGACCCTGTATCAAACAAACAAACATGTACTATGCTGGTGTGCTCATTATAATAGTGCAACGTGCATTACACTAAGTCTGGGACATTATCACAAAAAGTAGCCACACAGTGCAGTACGTACTTCCCTACAGTAAGTGGTAAGGTTCAAGAAATCAGAAGCAGCCCGGCTCAGCAGGGTTGCAGGTCGCAAGAGTGACCAGAGCTCCTCTCCTCCGCGGGGTGCATGCATGCACACTGCATGGCGGAAGGCTTTTCCTGCAATCATCCAGCGCCGGGGTGCAGCGCCCTGCTCAGGTCTCAGCAGTGACACAAGAAGGCTCCCAGAGGGCAGTCAGGACAGTAACGTCTGCCTGCACTTGCAGGAGGTAGTAGCAAAAACGTTCGGTGCAGCATCCCGGCCGCCTGAAACACTGAGGTAGTAGTGGCCACTGGTGGCGAGGCTCCTGCCCAGCTCCCATAAATACAATGAGCCTGTCACCGATGATGAAGACAGAGCTGTACTGCTACCATCAGAGAGCAGGCAGGCAGTGATTCAGCTCAGATCATTTAACACCCCTTAATATGTAGATTTTCAATTATGATGGAAATTCCATTAGTTAAAAAGATAGTGGCAGCATTCAAGAGGCAGAGGCAGAAAGAAGTATTGTTGCCAATTCGAGACCAGCCTGGGCTACAAAGTGAGTTCAAGGCCAGCCTGAACTGCGTATGGAGACTCTGTGTCAAAAAGAAAAAAGAAAGATGGGGGGAAAAAGACTTGAGCAGGGTATGGTGGTGCTAACCTGTAATCTCAGTACTTAGGAGGCTGAGGCAGGAGGATCCCACAAGCCTGAGACCAGCCTGAGGTGTACAGTGAGTTCAAGGCCAGCCTGAAATATATAGCAAGATCCTGTCTCAGTTAAAAGGAGGGTGGGTACAGCTCACTTGTTTAGCATGTGTGAGGCCCAGGGTTCAACATCCAGCAGTGTGGGCAGGCAGGCACTGGCACCTGGAAGGCAGCAGGGTACTAAACGCAGCACACTTTACAGAGTATCTAGTAAGTTGCTATTTAGGGTAACCAAACACATAATACCTCTAATGTTCAGGGCAGAAGAGCACAAGCAGCATAAACACAAGGGAGTTTTCACTTTGGTAGATGAACTCACAAACTACTCTGTTTAGTCGTTCCATTAGGGCTAGTTAAAGCATCACACTACACTAAAGCCCTCCAGCTGGAGACATAATTCAAGACCCTACCCTGCACACCCAGTGTCAAAGCATAGGGGTGGGGATGTAGCTCAGCGGCACAGCGCCTGCCTGGCAAGTGCAAGGTCGTGAGTTCGATTCCCAGTATTGGAAAAACAACAACAACAAAAAAAAAGC
>NW_004955425.1:20768929-20775479 GCF_000276665.1 Chinchilla lanigera | reverse complement strand
TGCTTGTGCTGCTCAGCTATATCCCCGGCCCAGCCTGTAGCTCATAATCACTCACTGCTCTCCGCTTGCTTGTTTGTTTCTTTTTCAAGAGTCTTGCTAGCAGCCCTCCTGCCTCAGCCTCCTGAGTGTGGGGACTACAGGCGTGCATCGCCACAGCTGGCACCATGGCCTTCTTTTAAAGAGAGTGACTTGGTAGCTATGTGGGGATAATTAAATCAGAAGAAAGGCAAGATTTGTCTTTTGTTGCATTCACAGCAGGCATGAAAAGCTGATAATCAACCAACACCTTCTGGATACTCCTCACTGGACCTGAGTGCTGATGCTCATTACCCAGGCAATCTGCTGAACTGTCCAGAGTAGTGTGATTCACTTGCTAGCTGTCTCTTATTTCAGTCTGACTGTGCAGAAACACAAGACCCTTCCTCCTTCTTTCCTGATGAAACCTGGGCCACATCCCTCACAGCCCCATCAATGCTGGAGACTTACATCTGCCGTTTTGTCACCATCAGCCTTTGGATCACTAAGGTACAATAGAAAACAAATAGGTAGACCAACAGAAGAGATGTGGAGCTAAACTCCACTGAAAAATAAATACGCGTCAGGCGTGGAGGTGCATGCCTGTAATCCCAGCACTCCAAGGCCGAGGCAGGTGGATCCCCACAAGTTCGAGGCCAGCCTGGGCTATATGTGAGTTGAAGGGCTGTCTGAACTACACAGTGAGACCCTGTATCAAACAAACAAACATGTACTATGCTGGTGTGCTCATTATAATAGTGCAACGTGCATTACACTAAGTCTGGGACATTATCACAAAAAGTAGCCACACAGTGCAGTACGTACTTCCCTACAGTAAGTGGTAAGGTTCAAGAAATCAGAAGCAGCCCGGCTCAGCAGGGTTGCAGGTCGCAAGAGTGACCAGAGCTCCTCTCCTCCGCGGGGTGCATGCATGCACACTGCATGGCGGAAGGCTTTTCCTGCAATCATCCAGCGCCGGGGTGCAGCGCCCTGCTCAGGTCTCAGCAGTGACACAAGAAGGCTCCCAGAGGGCAGTCAGGACAGTAACGTCTGCCTGCACTTGCAGGAGGTAGTAGCAAAAACGTTCGGTGCAGCATCCCGGCCGCCTGAAACACTGAGGTAGTAGTGGCCACTGGTGGCGAGGCTCCTGCCCAGCTCCCATAAATACAATGAGCCTGTCACCGATGATGAAGACAGAGCTGTACTGCTACCATCAGAGAGCAGGCAGGCAGTGATTCAGCTCAGATCATTTAACACCCCTTAATATGTAGATTTTCAATTATGATGGAAATTCCATTAGTTAAAAAGATAGTGGCAGCATTCAAGAGGCAGAGGCAGAAAGAAGTATTGTTGCCAATTCGAGACCAGCCTGGGCTACAAAGTGAGTTCAAGGCCAGCCTGAACTGCGTATGGAGACTCTGTGTCAAAAAGAAAAAAGAAAGATGGGGGGAAAAAGACTTGAGCAGGGTATGGTGGTGCTAACCTGTAATCTCAGTACTTAGGAGGCTGAGGCAGGAGGATCCCACAAGCCTGAGACCAGCCTGAGGTGTACAGTGAGTTCAAGGCCAGCCTGAAATATATAGCAAGATCCTGTCTCAGTTAAAAGGAGGGTGGGTACAGCTCACTTGTTTAGCATGTGTGAGGCCCAGGGTTCAACATCCAGCAGTGTGGGCAGGCAGGCACTGGCACCTGGAAGGCAGCAGGGTACTAAACGCAGCACACTTTACAGAGTATCTAGTAAGTTGCTATTTAGGGTAACCAAACACATAATACCTCTAATGTTCAGGGCAGAAGAGCACAAGCAGCATAAACACAAGGGAGTTTTCACTTTGGTAGATGAACTCACAAACTACTCTGTTTAGTCGTTCCATTAGGGCTAGTTAAAGCATCACACTACACTAAAGCCCTCCAGCTGGAGACATAATTCAAGACCCTACCCTGCACACCCAGTGTCAAAGCATAGGGGTGGGGATGTAGCTCAGCGGCACAGCGCCTGCCTGGCAAGTGCAAGGTCGTGAGTTCGATTCCCAGTATTGGAAAAACAACAACAACAAAAAAAAAGCGTTTAGAATTTCAAAGCATAGTCCACCATTGTTGCTTTTACACATTAAAGATTACTTGTGAAAAATGTAGCCCATGTCTAAATATGTATCTCTATGTCTAAAAAAGCCTGTACCCTGTTCTTTTTTTTTTTTTTTTTTGAGACAGGGTCTTGCTATGCAGTTCAGACTGGCCTCGGGCTCACTTTGTAGCCCAGGCTGGTCTCGAACTTGCAACAATCCTCCTGCCTCAGCCTCCCAAGTGCTGGGCTTACAGGCATGTGCTACCACACCCAGCCCTATCCTTTTGTATACTTCTATCACTGTTCAAAAAAGAGGTAGAGGGGTCGGGGATATAGCTCAGTGGCAGAAGCGTCTGCCTGGCCAGTACAAGGCCCTGAGTTTGATTCCCGGCACCAAAAAAAAAAAAGAAAAGGTAGACTATGTCTCAAAATGCTAACTCACAAATACACGAGGCGTGCACCAGCCATAGCAAGTCCCTAACCCACTATAAGGGTGGTAAGGGCCAATCGTGATGCACTGTGTCTATAACCCTGCTAGGGTGAGGGTTAGGGGCAGCCTGGGCAATTTAGGGAGACACTGTCTCAGAATAGAACAGTTAGGGATGTAGCCCAGTGGCGGAGAGCTTCCCTAACAGGTGCAAGGCCCTGGGTTCCACCCCCAGTATTGGAAAAAAATTAGAAAGTGAGAGAAAAATGATATAAAGTTCGAGGTTTTAATAATCAGCATTTTGAGATACAAAGAGAACAGTAAGCTGAGCTAAGGATGGCAGAAGATGAAGGTTTTTTCCTGTTGACTAAAACATAACTCTAGGGTCAGGGATACAGCTCAGCGGCACAGCGCCTGCCCCATAAGCGCAAGGTCCTGAGTTTGATTCCCGGTACCAGGGAATCAAAAAAAAAAACAAAAACAAAAACAAAAACCAAACAAACAAAAAAATACTCTGGGGGCTGGGGATTTAGTTCAGCGGCACAGCGCCTGCCTGGCAAGCACGATGTCATGAGTTCGATTCCCGGTACCGGAAAAAAACAAAACAAAACAAAAAATACCCTGTGTAAGATATTTAAAAAAAATAAAGTCCTGAGTTCAATTCCGGGTACCAAAAAAACCACATAACTCTAACTAGGCTGGTGGTGGTTTTTTTTTTTTCAGTACCAGGAATCGAACTCACAACCTTATGTTTGCCAGGCAGGCACTGTGCCGCTGAGCTAAATCCCCAGCCCGTGGGCATGGTGGTATATGCCTGTAATCCCAGTACTCTGGGAGGCTAGGGCAGGAGGATCTCAAGTTTGAGCCCTGCCATGGCAACTTATTGAGGCCCTGTCAAAATAAAATAAAATAGGCTGGGAATCTAGCTCAGCAGTAAAGTCCCCCTGGTCTCAATCTTCCCAGCACCAAAAAAAATATTCTCTAAGACTTACATAAATAGGGCTGGACCATACCTATGCGGAGGAGTCCTTGCCCAGCATGCCTAAGGCTCTGGTTTTATACCCCAGGAGTGGGTAGGGGTAAGGAGACAAGGATGGACTTATGAACAGGTAAAGCAGTGGTCACATGCTAGAAGACTCATGCAAAAAAAAAATGTCAGTGTCTCTCAGTTAACCTACAGCTTGAGCATATCACAGGAAGCGTCCCAGGAGGGCTATTTAGGCTTGGGGGTTGAAGCCAGGTCCTCCTGCACTCTAAGTGCGCCTCTGCCTCTGAGCTATCCTCAGCCACTTACTGGCACAACCACAGCAATTCAGTAATATCTACAGAAGTTGAAGATATGCATATTTTAGGGTTCAGCAATTCCTCTCCGAGGAATATATGCAACAGCACACATACCATGTTCACCAACAGACATGTATGACATGTCATTAAGAATAAATATACTGGGGGCTGGGGATTTAGCTCAGCGGCACAGCGCCTGCCCGGCAAGTGCAAGGTCGTGAGTTCGATCCCTGGTACCCGAAAAAAAAAACAAAAAACAAAACAAAAAAAGAATAAATATACTATGATATATACATACAATGGAATGTTATACTACAATGACGATGAATAATTGTAAACATTTTTTTTGTCCTTTTGAGACAGGGTCGCGCTATGTAGCCCAGGCTGTTCTCGAACTCCTGCCTCAGCCTCCTGAGTGCTGGGATTACAGGCGTGCGCCACCACACCCAGCTCTATAAACATTACTGATGAATCTCACAAGAATACTAAGCCAAAACAACAACACACGGGGGCTGGGGATATGGCTCAGAAGCATAAGCGCCTGCTGGGCAAGGGCAGGTTGTCAGTTTGATCCCCGGTACTGCAAAAAAAGGAGGGGTGGGGGTGGGGGGCGGGGCTGGAGATTTAGCTCAGCCGCAAAACGCCTGCCTGGCAAGCGCAAGGTTGTGAGTTCGATTCCCAGTACTGGAAAAAAAACAAAAAAATAAACCAACACACAGAAGCTAGACTATGGAGTTGGTCCTTGCTTTCCCAGAATGCATCTCCCTCGGAGCCTCTGTGTGCCCTGTCAGGAGGGCAATCCATCCACCTCCTAAGTCCAGAACAATGACAGCCAAAGAAATGCTTTAGGGCCTCTTGAGGGGGCAGTGGGGGATAAGAAGGAGTGAGAGAGAAAAAGGAAAAGAGAGAACAAGTAACTCTGAACACGTCGACAATGTGGTGGTGACAATCACCGCACCCATCACCAGACAGTGCTGCCAGTCACTGCTCTCCACTGACAGGAACCCGCTCTCCTGCGACAGAAACCAGGTCCAGGTCTGGATGGCAAAAGAAGCACAAGCACTTTCGACAGAGAAATGCTTGTGCTAGAAAATAATCACTCAGGGAATGGTTGAAGCCAGCTGTGGTGGCTTAAGGAGGTGGCTCGGATGTGGCTTGGTGCTCCCCAGTCTCAACCCCCATGCCAGAAAGGAGAAAAAAAAGAAGGAGTTGAAGCTCCTTTCCAGACAAATTTGAGATAATTAGAGCATCAAATTTGATAACAAGATGGCTGGAATAGTGTGTGCTTAGCATTTGAAAGGTCTTGGGTTCCATCCCTACCACCTCCCCCTCCAAAGGAAATGTTAATATGGGATTATAATCCACCTAATACAATAAAAATTCATGAGTTCAAACTGAAAGATAAACAAATGAGTAAGTAAATAAGAGAAAGAGCTTTTCCTTAGCATTTAAAGCCAATTAGTAGAGTTGGAAGAAATTATGAAAGCTGTGTGCGCAACAAAAAAAGAAAGCTGGTTGTGGTAACACTCTGGGAAGCTGAGGGAGGAGGACTGCAAGATCAAACCTTGCCAGGCATGGTTGCGCACACCTGTAATCCCAGCACTTGGGAGGCCAAGGCAGGAGAATTGTTGCAAGTTCAAGACCAGCCTGGGATACAAAGTGAGCTCAAGGCCAGCCTGAACTGCACAGCGAGAAGATCAAGCCTAGCCTGGGAAATTTAGTGAGGCCCTGTCTCAAAATAAAAATAAATTTTTTTAAAAAATTAGCCCAGGGGGCTGGGGGTTTAGCTCAGCGGCAGAGCACCTGCCTGGTAAGCCGGAAGTCCTGAGTTCGATTCCCAATACCAGGGAAAAAAAAAACAACTTAGCCCAAGTGTGGTATAGTTATTACACCTATAATCTCAACACTCAAGAGACTGAGGCAGGAGGATCGTTGCGAGTTCGAGACCAGCCTGGGCTACAAAGCGAACTCAAGGCCAGCCTGAACTGCACAGCGAGACCCTGTCTCAAAAAGACAAAAAAAAAAGGGGGGTTTTAGGTTGTCTGTTTCTCCCCCCAGGTTTTATGAGAGCTAATTAATCTGTTCAACTCTTAAATTTTAAATCCATAATCCACACACAAGAAAAGACAAGCAAAGTGCCTGCCTGGCAAGTACAAGGTCCTGAGTTCGATTCTTGATACCAAAACCAAAACCAGACAAATAAAGACAAGCAACTAGCCAAAGCCAGGCACAGTGCAAATCTTTGCAAAACCACACCTTCAGGAATTCCGTATGTCTCTATCAAATGCTAGGATGGAAGAACTGTGGGTTCTAACTTTCTGGTACAAATTCTACAAGAAAGCAGAGCTCTCTTTGCACGCGGTCAGGCGGCCCAGATCCCTCAGCTAAAGCCAGGACGCATCGCGTCGCCAACTGACAGGACGCGGGCTGGAGGCACAACCGGGCCTGTCCCGCGGCCGCGCGCGCGCTCACCTCCAAAGGCAGCAGGGCCGCAGGCCTCTTCTTCAGCTCCTCGCACTTCCTCCGCTTGCAGATCTGGTGGCTGTGCTTCCGGTTCCTGCAGTGCGTGCACTCCCCGCAGCTGGCCTTTTGCTGGCAGGGCCCGCACAGCCCGCAGCGCTTGCGCTTCTTCCTCTCGGGAGCTGCCGCGCTGGCCCGGGCACTCCCAGCCTTGGGGGCGCCGGCAGGGGCAGTGCCCGCGACGCTCAGGGTGGAGGCTGGTGCCGGAGGAGCCGTGCCCGATCCGCAGCCTGCGGATGTCG
>NW_004955425.1:20766295-20768407 GCF_000276665.1 Chinchilla lanigera | reverse complement strand
GGCGGCGGCCCTTCGGCACAGAGGCGCACGCGGAGGGTCCGGGGCCGGCGCACTCGAGGCCGCGCTGCTGTCCTTCGCGCTCTGCTCGCAGACAAGTCCGGGCCCACAGGGCGGCCTTTCTGGCGGCTCAGGCAGGGTCTCGGCGGCTGGGGTTCTGGGGGCGGGGACACTGGTTTGGGGTTCCTCTAGAGTTTGAGACCGAGGCTGCGCGGTCTCTGGACTCTCACCTTTAACTAAAGACGCATTTTGTACGCGGAGGAGATCCTCTGTATCGAGGGGGACAGGCGGCTCGGGATTTGGGGCTGGGTCGTTTTCCGAATGGCTCACTCCCACATCAGCAAGGACCTTACGGTCACGCTCACGCTGCTTTTGTGAACTTCTGGAAGGTGGGACTTTCTTGGGTTTGGCGGCGACCACTGGGGGCTGGGAGAGCCGCCTGCTGAGAGAGGTGCTGCGCAGAGCCATCGTGAAGCCATTGCAAGTTAGGGACTCCGGGTTCTGGAACAGAACCTCAGTGCGATCCAGATTCAGGCGGGCTGCCCCAGCTCGGGTCAGAAGGCTTCTGGCTGGCACCAGAGGTTTGGGTTCCGTTTTTTTCTTACCATCTCTTTCTTGAATAAATTGCTTTAGCTTCCCAGGGCTGGCAGGCTTGACCAGTGTCACATTTTTGCTGGCTGCTGGCTTGTGGGTCTTCTTCACTCGGCTGTTCTTCTTTTTGTTTATGTCTTCCTTCCTGACTAATCTGGACGGTCTTGTGTGGCGAGATCGAGACATAGCTACAGAGTAGGAAGAACTCCAAGGGCTCAAGAAACAGAGTCATTGGTCCTTTGGAAAGTCTCACTTCGGAGGAGAATCTGAACAGATCGTCAGGCTCAGTCATACAAGGTCTTGACCTAAAATAACAACAGAAAACATGAGAAGTCAGTCCTTCTCATGCATTTTTCCACTTGAAAGAGAATATTTATGCCGGGCGTGGTGGCGCAAGCCTGTAATCCCAGCACTCGGGAGGCTGAGGCAGGAGGAACGCTGTGAGTTCGAGACCAGCCTGGGCTACAAAGTGAGCTCCAGGCCAGCCTGAACTGCATAGTGAGACCCTGTGTCAAAAAGACCAAAAAAAAAAAAAAAAAAAAAGAGAGAGAGAGAATATTTACTATTGAGTAAAATGAGGGAACTCAGAATGTGTACTGCAAAAGAAAAACGTGATAGACACAAAATGGGAATTTGTTGCTTGCTTGCTTTGATAAGTTCTCCCAGAATATTGGGATGACAGGCCTGTGATAGCACGCCAAGCTGAAGAATTTTTTAAAGTGGAGTTCACTATAACATTCCTTTAATTACTATGACAACCAACTCAGTTGATAAAGTTCTTGGAATAAAGTAATCACGATGGTGTTTCTCTCTAATAGATACAGCACCTGTAGTTACATGTATTTTAAAACTTAAATCTCATTCTTTAGATGCTGTGACCATCAATCCTGACGTCAGCTTTCCTGGATGAAGAAGCACCTTGCAGATGAGTAGAGCATGCTCCTGAGTGTCTGCCTGGGTCACTCAGGCGCAGCCTTGGGCATTGTGCATGGTGCTGTTCCCTACTTTGCTTCCTTGCCACCATGAACTAAGCAGCTTTGCACCTCCACACCCCTGCGCAAGAAGTTCCTGCCTTGGGGCCATCCGACCACGGACTGACTCCCCTGAAACCACGAGCAAATTAAGCCTCCTCAAAGTTGAAGTTGTGGGTTGGGTATCATGTCTCTGACAGCAAAAGCTAAAAAAGATACTTTAAAACTGTCTGTTACTCTTTTTCCTAAATATATCCCAACACAGTATGCTTGACAACAAAGCTGGTAAACCCAGAGGAGAGGACTTATGTACCCCAAGAAACTGTACTCCCTGTTTCCATGGGTCTGGGCTACACCCCAAGGCTTTGAGAGAGGACCTCACTAAACTGCCCAGGCTGGGCTCAAACCCTTCCTCAGCCTCCACAGTGCTGGGATTATGGGTTTTGCACCACCATTCCTGGCTTGAGACCCAATATTAACTCTAGATTCCAATTAATGTCCAAAATTTTGGGGTCTGGGGATTTAGCTCAGCATCACAGTGCCTGCCTGGCAA
>NW_004955425.1:20761927-20764660 GCF_000276665.1 Chinchilla lanigera | reverse complement strand
AGTTCGATTCCCGGTACTGGAAAAAAACCAAAAACCAAAAAAGAAAAAATAAGATAATCACCTTCCATGTGTGGTGGTACAAGTCTATAATCCCAGCTAGTCAATTGCTCAGGAGGCTGGGGTGGATCCCAAATTCAAGTTCAGTTTTGGTAATTTAGCAAAACTCTGTCTCAAAAGAAAAAAAGAAAGAAAGAAAGGTCGGAGGGCTGCAGTTAGCTCAGCTTGTAGTAGTTTTGCCCACCTATGCAAGGCTCCTGGTTCAATCCTCAGTACCTAAATAAATGAATAAAAATTAAAAATCACATTGCCCAAGGGGCTGGGAATTTAGCTCAGTGGCAAAGCGCCTGCCCGGCAAGCGCAAGGTCGTGAGTTCGGTTCCCGGTACCGGAGAAAAACCAAAACCAAAAAAAAAAAAACAAAACAAAAACAAAAACACATTGCCCATAAAATGAAAGGCTGGTCTCCTAAACTTTATCAGTGATCTGTAAATAACAGTACTGAGAAGACCAGGTCAGATCTCCTCCCCCTACGCTCCTCCGCTTTCTCGATCTCCTGAAGTCCCCTGGGTAGGGAGTAGCTGAACTGACATAACCCATCCAGGCCACCTGTCCATTTATACTTAGACTGCAGTCCTGGCAGCGGCTGAAGACGGTGGCATCTGCATGCAGAGACTGGTTGAAAGAGCATCGTATTTCACAGTCCCTCCATTCAGCTCGGTGCAACTTAAATGATCTTGCACTTGACCGAGAATAACAGGACTAAGACATCTCTTTTCAAGGCACCACCTGGCTCAGTTTCCTCCAGCCGCTAAGTTCTACATCAGAAGGGCGAGACCAGCGACGGCTTCCTGTTCCTAGATAGTTTTCTACTACAGGAAGTGTGAGTGCTTGGAAAGGCGGTTCGGCAAAAGCTTGCGATTTGGTGAAAGGCTCCTTCCATATGTAAAACACCGGCTCCCTGCGGAGAGGAGGGGCGGCAAAAAGGCTAAGAAAGGGGAAGGGAAGGTTTAAAAATGGAGGTAGAGTGGCTTCCCAAAGACAAGAGAAAAAAAGAAGAGCAAAAGAGCATTAATTAAGAAGGTAAAAAAGGGCCCCGGGGACGGGCCTCAGCTCGAGGCCCTGAGTTCGATTCCCGGTACCAAAAAAAAAAAAAAAAAAAAAAATCTATAAAGCGAGGAGGGATGTCTGCGGGAGGGATGAGAAGTTTCAGCCAAAAAGCTGGAATACAGAGATAACTGGCATCCAAAGGACGAACACTAAAGGTAGAAGGGGGCTTAATTAAGTGTGCGCCGGAGGGAAGGTGGTGACACAGGAGGGAGGTGGCGGACCAGACAAAGGGTCGAAACTGTGCAGAGCCACAGCTAACTCGTTAAAATGGTGAGCTGTATACAAAAACCAGGGACGCCGTATATACCATTTCCCATTGGTCTTGATGCTGAATTTTATCTGAACCATAATTTGGTTTAAGACAAAAGAGGATGCTGGGCGTGGTGGTGCATGCCTGTAATTCCAGAATTTGGGAGGCTGAGGCAGGAGGATCACTGAGAGTTCGAGACCAGCCTAGGCTACAAAGTGAGCTCATGTTCAGCCTGAACTACACAGTGAGACCGGTCTCAAAAAGACAAAAAAAGAAAAAAAGAGGTTGACAACCTAACTAAAAATCCCTTCAACTGGGGGAAGCAGGAATTTAGGGTGGTTTCAACCTGTTTAACAAATACCGCTAAAAATAAAGCACACCCAAAGCCAAAGCCACACCAAAAATCATGTTACTCTTAGTCTTAGTCCTTGAAAGCGATATGGACTAAGTCATTTCCGAGCATCGCCTTGTTTGCATTTATCTACGTGGTCCCCGCCTTAACAGTAGGCGCACATCTCTACTACGCCTAAAACCCAGGCTCGGCCCTTTCCAAAGAGTACCTGGAGCCTAGGAAGCCAGCCTGGGGCTTTGCCCTGGGCGGCCGTGGGCAGCGGGACTGAGGCTGCTGCTCTCTAGCGCCTCCGGGACGCGGCGCGCGCTCAGCCCGGCGACCCCGGGCTGGGCTCTAATTGCTCTCCGGCTCCAAGGTCTGGAAGCCGAGTTTCAAACCCGTCTTCGTCCGCCGGTCATTACCGTCAGGGGCTAGCAGCCCCTCGGGGCGCGGAGTGCAACCCGGGAGTTGCGAGGAGGCTGCAGTGACCCGGGCAGGGTCCCGGTTCATCTGGGAGGGGGAGAGTTCCGGGCGCAGGGTGGGGGTGGGGTGGGGCTCCAGCTCGAGCTCTGTTCTCGGGGAGACGCGCTCATCCTTTGGATCACAACGCCCAGGGTGGGCGCCCGGCCAGGACTGTTCCTGCCCGCTTCTGGGAGAAACACATGGATTCTGCAGAGGACGAGGTCGCGCGGAGAGGGGAGGACGACAGGGAGAGGCGCGAGGGCGAAGGGCGTCGCGGCAGCTTTCAGTGCTTCCCCCCGGGAGCCGGGGGCGGGCGCGGCCGGGACCCCAGGAGTGGGACGCAGGCGGCCAAAGCGGCCGGCTGTCCGCGACCCGTGGCGCCCGTGGGACGCTCTTCCTGAAAGTGCCTGGACGGCCGTGCTCCTCTCAGGGCTCCCTTTCTCCGACCCCTCGGCTCCAGGTCCAGGCGCCCCCTGAGGCCGCGCCTGGCGAGCTTCGCCCTGGCGAGCGCGGCGCCGCGGGCGCCAAAAGCACTTTCCCAGCCCGTCTGCGCCCGCGGAGGCCGGGGCAGAGGAGCGGCCGCG
>NW_004955425.1:20752206-20761249 GCF_000276665.1 Chinchilla lanigera | reverse complement strand
CCTCGGGGACTGAGGCTGGGGCTCGGCCTGGCTGGACCCTGCACCGCGGAGCGACAGGCAAAACGCGCGCTGGATTTCCCCAAAGCGGAGTCGGACTCCCCTCGGACCCCTCCTCCGCAGGCCTCCGGCTCTCCTCTGGGGCGGGGCGGTCTGAAGGTCAAAGCAGGTGCTGGAGAGGCGTCAAGACACTCCTGTCATTATCTCTCCCCCCAGGAGCGTTCAGGATGGGAGGGAGAGAAAAAAAAGTTCGGAGAACCCTCAGAGGGCCGTTTGCGGGCTCAGGACGGCGGCGCCAGCCCCGGACGGCACCTGGGCAGCACCTGTGCCGGCAGCTGCGAAGGCCGCCTCAGCACCCAAGAAAAACACCGGAGGCTGCGCTCCTGGCCTCGGGCTTGCTGTCTGCGACAGGCATCGTAATACCTTCACTGTTATTTGGCCACGGACCTCGGGTGGTCGGATTCGCTTATCCATGGTAATTCAGGCGCCGGAAGAGGGGAGCCTGCGCCTCAGGAGTAGTCGCCGGCAGGACCGTCCAACCCGGCGGGAGCGTGCGACCGAGCTCACCAAGTGCTCCCCGGCGTGGCTTCCTCCAGGGGCCGGGCACCTCACAGGCTCTAATGGGGTCACCGTGGTGAGGAAACCGCTGCTCCCCGGGCTGTCATTCAGGCCAAGCTGCAGCCGAACTGGAAGGAGACAGATTCATTCCCTCCGTGCCTCACACCATTGTTTTTCTGGTACCGGGAATCGAACTCAGAACCTCCCACTTCCCAGGCAGCCGCTGTGCCGCTGTGCCCCTGTGCTGCATCCCCGGCCCTCACACCATTCTCGCGCCCGGTATCCCCGCACTTTAGAACGCTAGCTTAGACGCTTTTTTTTGAGGGAGATTCCTGAACTTCACCCCTCCTCACGGATGGATTCCCGCAGATAGATCCTTGAGCGGGGATCTAGACGAAGATGAGTAAGGCTGTCCTTTTCCATGAAGGAAGACAATAGGTTGGCCGGGAACGCTGCAGTGCTTTCATTGCGGCAGGCAGAGCGCAGCGCTCAGAGGGTCCCAGATGGGACGAGCGGGCTGGGGGCAGCTCAGGGGTAGCAGGTGTGCAGCAGGCCGGGGAGCCCGCTGCCAGCACAGGGAGGGAGGGAGAGGGCTTTCAAATGAATCTTTTCTTCTGAACCCATGGCTCCGATGTGGTACAGACGGCAGTCGTTTCATTCTCCCTAGTGCTGGGGTCCCAGTTAGGAAACGCCCCACCCAGCTGATGTGAAACAGATCTGACAACTAAAGCAGACTTTCCTCAATCAATTCTTCAAAAGCCCTAATGGGGAGTCTTTTGGAGTTGGGTTTTGTTGTTGTTAAGACAGTCTTGCTATATTGCCACCTTGGCTTTTGAACTCTTGGGCTCAAAAAGAACCTCTTGCACCAGGCATGGTGGTGCAGGCCTGGAATCCCAGCACTGTAGAGGCTGAGACAGAAGAACTCCCAGGAGTTTGAGGCCAGCCTCTCTAAGACCCCCCCCCAAAAAAAAGACCCTTTTGCAACTGGGTGTGGTGATGTGGAGTCACACTGGAGAAACAAGTTTGAGAGTTATCAGCATGCAGAGTGTATGTAAAGCTACCTTGACATCTGGGTTTGGTTTCATCTTTGTGATATTGGGGATTGAATTGAACCCAGGTGTTCACAAGTGACCTATATCCCAGCCACCTTCCTGACCCCAATACAGAATTTTACTAACTTGCTGAATGGCCCAGGCTGAGCTTGCATTTGAGATCCTCCTGCCTCAGCCTCCTAGAGGAGGCTGGGGATTACAGGCCTGTACCACACAGTGTTACCTATGTCATAGACACAGTACCTAGCAACAATAAGCCTATCTGGTCCATCAGGCCAATAAGGGGCCTGATGTTTATACTAGAACTAAAGGGTTAGGCAAACCATGGGAAATAGTATACAAGGCATGTCCTCAAGGAGAAAAAACTAATTCCTTCTGGAGTTCTATACTGAAGAACAAATGTTTAGGCAATTTCCCACCATGCTTACAACTAGCTCATCTATTCTTCCTGAATAAACTAAGAATTAATGCCTTCTTCCAGTTGCCTTAGAAGAGAATTGGAGATAATTCTATGAGTATTGGAGATAACCAAGAATATTGGAACAGCTTTTATCTAATTCCTAAAAACAACTACTTCACACTCAAAAAAGTTTTTTTTTCAGTATTAAAGAGGGATCCTGGGCCTTCATACTGAGCTGCAGTCTCCAGCTCTACTATTATTTTTTATTTTGAAACAGGGTCCCCTAAGTCTCCCTGGCTGGGCTTGAATTTGCAATCCTCCTGTTTCAGCCTCTCAGCATGCTGGGATTACAAGTGTGCTGCACTACACTCAGCTTTAAATTATTATTCATGGATGGGCAGGGTCATGCTGGCCTGTAATCACTCAGGAGGCTAAGACAGGAGGATCCTTATGAGTCCAAGACTAGCCTGGGCTGCAAAGTGAACTCAAGGCCAGCCTGAATTGCAAAGCCAGGCCCTGTCTCAAAAAAGAAAAAAAAATATTTAGAGATACAGTTAACAGTAAATGAATAGAGTTTTTGTTTGTTTGTTTGTTTTGTCTTTTTTTGAGACAGAGTCTCACGTTGCAGTTCAGGCTGGCCTTGAACTCACTTTGTAGCCCAGGCTGTTCTCCAACTCACAATGATCCTCCTGCCTCAGCCTCCTGAGTGCTGGGATTACAGGTGTGTGCCACCATGTCTGGCTCTTCTTTCCTAAAGAATATGACTCCTTACCTGGGTCTTCCTGTAATCCCAGTTACTTGGGAGGCCAAAGCAGGAGGATTACTGGAGCCCAGTTCTAGACCACCTAGGCAACACAGCAAGATCCCATCTCAAAAAGAAGTCCCGGCATGGAGGTTACACATCTGTCATCCCAGCACTTGGGAGGCTGAGGCAGGGGGATCGCTGCCAGTTTGAGGCCAGCCTGGACTACATAGTGAGCTTAAAGTCCAGCCTGAACTAAATAGTGAGACCTTGTCTCCAAAATAAATAAATAAGTAAGGCCGGGCATGGTGGCGCACACCTGTAATCCCAGCACTCAGGAGGCTGAGGCAGGAGGATCATTGCAAGTTCGAGACCAGCCTGGGTTACAAAGTGAGCTCAAGGCCAGCCTGAACTACAGAGCAAGACCCTGTCTCAAAAAGACCAAAAAATAAATAAATAAGTAAGTAAAAGAAAGCAAGCCAACCAGCCTGGAGTTTTGGTGCATGCCCGTAATCTTAACACTCAGGAGGCTGAGGCAGGAGGATTGCTGCAAATCTGAGGCCAGCCTGGGCTACATAGTTCAAATCCAGCCGGGACTGCATAGTGAGATCCTGTCTCAACCCTGCCACCACGACCCCACCAAAAAAAAAAAAGGAAAAAAGGTTGGGAGTTGTAGCACACTTTCTTAGCATTTGAAAGGCCCTGTGTTCCATTCCTGACACAATGAAAATGATGATAATAATCTCACCTGGGCAAAATTTAAGTTTGTAGGTGTAGCTTTGTGAGAGGCCTTTCATTCAATCCCAATATCACAAAATAAGCAGTGCTTCATGTGACTAATATACATCTACCCATATACTTTTTAATTCTTATTTTTTGAAACAAGGTTTTACTGTGACCCAAACTGGCCTTGAGTTCCTCCTGCTTCAGCCTCTCAAGCCGCTTGGATTACAGGTCAAAGCCACCAGGTTCCGCACTTTCCACCTACCTTGCATTGTCTCTAGATTATGGATAATATCCAAGACAATGTCAATGGTCTGTGAATAGCTTTTATACTGTGTTGTTCAGGATAACAACAAGAAAATCTAGACTGAGGCAGGAGAGTTTCAGGTTTGAGCCCAGCCTGGGCAATTTAGTGATTTAGCAAGACCTTGTCTCAAAATAAAAAATGAAAAAAGGTTTGGGGATACAGCTCAGAGTGAAGGCCTTGGTTCTAATTCTCAGGGCCAGGAAAGAGAAAGAGAGAGGGAGGGAGGGAAGAAGGAAGGAGGAGGGAGAAAGACTGACAGCATGTTCAGTACAGCCCCCCCCCCCATTTTTGAGACATGGTCTCACTATGCAGTTCAGGCTGCCCTTGAACTCACTATGTAAACTCACTCTGTAGCCCAGGCTGGCCATGAACTCTCAGTGGTCCTCCTGCCTCCGCCTCCCAAGTGCTGAGGTTACAGGTGTGCGCCACCACGCCCAGCTCTGACCCAATTTTTTCTCAGTACTTTCAATTCAAGGTTGGTAGCACCCGGGCTCTAGGACACCTGTACCTCTGGGTACAGTCGCCGCCTGTGCTCACACTTTTGCTTTCTGTAGTTTTAGTTACCCAAGGTCTGGCACTTTCTGGAAATAGTCAATGGAAAATTTCAAAAATAAACAATTCATAAGTTTTGAATCACTTTTATTTCAGTATCTCATCAAAGTTGTTGAAATGTATTGTTATTATTCATTTTGTCCTCTGCCTAATTTGTAAATTCAACTTTATTGCAGCTCTGTATATATAGGAAAACCCCTGGTACAGTCGAATTTGCTGTCTGCAGTTTCAGATATTTGTACGACGTTGGGGGTCCTGGGCTGTGACCCCCAAGTTAAGATGGGAGCACTAGCAGGGTGTGGCAGCACACACTTGTGATCCCAGCCCTCTGGGAGGCTGAGGTAGGAGGATCACAAGTTTGGCCCAGTATGGACAACTTGCAATTTATATATTTGGGGTTTTTTGAGGTAGAGTCCTGCTATGTGGTTTAGGCTGGCCTCCAACTTGCAGCAATCCTGCTCTGCCACATGCTGCTCTCAAATTAGCAATATAACACTACCCTGTCTTGAAATAAATAAAAATTTTTAAATGGGCTGAGAAGGTACCTCAGTACAAAGGCCCTGGGTTCAAGGGCAGTAACACACACACACACACACACACACACACACACACACACACACACACACAGTTGCCACTGCCAGAACTATTCAATTCAATTCCAGATTAAAGGCTCAGTCCCACCTGACTGTCCCATTTGAGACACCATTTACCAAGTCCCAGGTTGTGACGTGTTTTGGGTTTTGATTTAGGACAGGGTCTCACTGTGTAATCCAGGCTGGCCTTGAATTCAGTATGTAGCCATGCTGGCCTCGGTCTCCGGCTATCCTCCTGCCTCAGCCTCCCTACTCCTACTGCTGGTGTTACAGGTGTGCGCGATGACGCCAGGCCTGTGGCTTGTCCTTGTAAAACCCCAAACCCCTATCTCGGGCTTGATAATTCACTAGACTGGCTCAGGCTAGTGCAGGGACAGGCTTTACTTTGGTCTCCCAGAGCAGCGCACGAACCTGGCCTGCCAGGCGCAGTAAAGAGCACACGCGCTGGAGGCACCCCTCCGCCCCCGCCCCCGCACTCTCCCGCCTCCCCCGCCGCGCCCCTGCTCCCTCTTCGCAAGGCCCGGGTGCTGGTCCCGCAGGCGTGCAGGTGTCTGAGAGCAGCCCAGCCCGGAGGCTACCTATGCCCCACCCTGAGTCCCTCATTAACATCAGCCCCATGCGATAAAGGGCATTGTTCTGAATAACTAAAGAGATTCGTATCTCTCAGGAAATTCCAGGAACTCTAGACAGGAATGGGAGGAGGGCTGAGCAGATTTCAGATTATGCCACTCAGATGTGGAGCTAAAACTTCTTTCAGGTTTACAAATGGAAGTAGAACGAAGGCCTGGCCGGGCATGGTGGCACACGCCTGTAATTGGGAGGCTGAGGCAGGAGAATCATTACAAGTTCGAGCCCAGCCTGGGCTACAAAGTGAGCTCAAGTTCAGCCTGAACTGCGCAGCGAAACCCTGTCTCAAAAACACAAAAAAAAGGGGCTGGGGATTTAGCTCAGTGGCACAGCGCCTGCCTGGCAAGCGCGATAACGTGAGTTCGATTCCCGGTACTGGGGGGCGGGGAGGGGGGGGAATGAAGCACAAGGGTTTCAAAAATACACCAGCACGGGGCATGGTGGCACAGGCCTGTAATCCCAGCACTAGGGAGGCTGAGGCAGGAGGATTGTTTTGAGTTCGAGGCCAGCCTGGGCTACAAAGTGTGCTCAAGGCCAGCCTGAACTGTATAGGGAGACCCTGTCTCAAAAAGACCAAAAAAAAAAAAAAAAAAATTTCACAAGGGTACAGCATTCTGGAAGTGCAAACCAGGACATCTCAGTAGGGATGGAAGAAGGAAATTAAATGTATTCTGGGAGAGAAAAAGCGGAACTGACAGGAGAGTGAGGAAGGGAAGGCTACCTGAAAAGAATTAAGATGCCTCTCAAACAGGTACTGAGGCCCCGTAACGAACACAATCATCGTGCACTGCAAACGTGCACCAGTTTTTTGTTTTTTTGTCTTTTTGAGACAGGGTCTCACTATGTGGTTCAGGCTGGCCTCAAACTTGCAACAGTCCTCCTACCTCAGCCTCCCAAGTGCTGGGATTACAGGGGTGCGCCACCATGCCCTGGTAAATGTGCACCAGTAAAAGTGAATTTGACTATTGGTTTTGGAGGGAAAGGGAAGAATTAGCACATGTTGTTACTGTAGTAGAGTAGGAGTGATACAGGAAAATAAAAACTCCCAACCTGAATGATATCTGGGACAAGTTCCTGTCCTCTAAAATCAAAGAATGAATTTTAGGAACAACGGAGGTTAAGAGCAGAATGTATTTATTGAGGGAAAGAAAAGAAAGCCTCTGTCCAAGACAGGGACAGAAGGGGGGCCCGAGTGGGTTACCCTAAGACTCTGTCTTTTCTAGGGACTTTTATAGAGCAAAACCACGAGGTGAGGTGGGTGCAAGGTGGAGGAAAGTGGACAAAACTATGGTCAGCCAGTAAGAATTGTTCAGGTAAAACTGATTAAATTGGGATCAAATGGGGAAGCGAGGCACATAGCAAGCAGGCATAATATAGAACAGGGGCTTTTCCTGTAAGGGGTTCAGTCAAGAACTCTTCAAGGTGACTGCTACCTACTTAGAATGTCAATCCCTGATGCCCATCCCTGGGGAGGTGTGTGGGTGCACTTGTTTAGTCCTTTGTCTTCAGGTGTGGCCCACAGCAAATACCTATCTTTCATGCTGGCTCCTTTGAGGGCCTGCCCCTGTCTGCCTGCCTATAGTATTTCTGTCTACTCAGCTGCCTATAACAGTCCCCCCTAAAAAAAAAAAAAATTCCCCCCTCTGAAGAAGTAACCGGAACTGCCCGAGGGAGTAATGGGTGATCACCGCTCTGGTTTCTTCAGGCTGAAAGGGGTTGTAGGTGTTGATTGGCAGTCAGGAGATACTCTTCAGAGGGTCTATCTAAAAGCCCTCGATAGACACCAGCCATTTTCATCTTGGGTAAGCATATAGCTTTAAATCTGGAGGAGACAAAGCCAGAGAGACAAGTATGCATTAGCCAAATAATAAGATCAGCAGGATTATTATGAATATAGTCAACTAAGATTTCCACCAAGAGGAGCCAGTGATGGCCTCCCACAGAGAGGATAAGGTCAAAGCTATAAGCTCCGCTAGTTAAGCACTAGTCCCAGGTGTAAGTGAGGAACTTTGAAGAGTCCGGTGTAGAGTTACCACTGCAGACCCTGCCTTCCTTGTCCCATTTTCCATGAAGGAGCTGCCATCACAGAAAAGGGTCAAATCAGGGTTAGTAAGGGGTGTGTCTAATAAGCTTTCTCTACCTGCAAATGTATGAAGAATTACCTGTTCACAATCATGTCTGTCAGCCTCAATTTCCTCCTTTTCTGACAAAAAGGTAGCAGGGTTTAGGGAGGAACATGTCTTTATTTGAATGGCTGGTCCTTCTAGAAGTAGAGCCTGGTATTTAAGAAGTCAGCTGTCTGATAGCCAGAGGCTCCCTTTGGAGGAAAGAAGTCCTGCCACATTGTGAGGCGTATATTCAGTGAGATCTTTACCTGAAGTTAGCTGGGATGCTTCTGGCACTAAGAGAGTTACAGCTGCCACAGCTCTAAGGCAAGAAGGCCATCCCTTTGCAACAATATCTCATTCATGACTCAGATACCCTACAGGCTGTTGAGTGGGTCCCAGATCCTGTGTAAGCCTCTCATTGACATATAAATTGAAATGGTGTCCTGTGGGGAGGCTTAGGGCTGGAGCATTTAAGAGAGCTTGTTTCAGCTTCTGGAATGCAGTTTTGGAATCAGGCTCCCAGGTTAAAATATGGGTATCTGTCTTTTGGGCCTCTTTTATAAATCGATAGAGGGGTCTTGTAATTTCCCCATATCCTGGTATCCAAAGGCGACAAAAACCTGTAATTCCTAGGAATCCCCTTAGCTGTTTTAGGATCTTGGGTTGTGGGAAGGAAAGAATTGGTTTAATTGTCCTCTCCTAGCCTTTGGGTTCCCTTGGACATAAGGAGGCCTAAATATTTTACCTCAAGACTGCAAAGTTGCGCTTTAGATTTAGACTTTATAACCTCTGTCTGCTAGAAAATTTAGCAAAGCACAGGTACCTTGGCTACACAGCTCTTCTGAGGGGGCGCATAAAAGAATGTCATCTATATACTGTAAGACTGTGAGCTGGGGAAACTCAGACATGCCAAGTCATGGGAAAGCACTTGCCCAAAGAGATGTGGACTATCCCTGAACCCTTGGGGAAGCACTGTCCATGTCAACGGAGAGGCCTGGTCATGAGGATCTTCAAAAGCAAAGAGAAACTGGGAATCTCTTTGGAAAGGAATACAAAAGAAAGCATCTTTTAAGTCTAACACTGAAAACCAACTGGCATCTTCTGGAATTTGAGAAAGGGTTAGGTACCATTAGGTGAATTGGCACTATTGCCTCATTTATCAATCTCAGGTCCTGTACTCATCTCCATTCTCCACTGGGCTTCTGAATTCCCAAGATGAGAGTGTTGCACGGGCTGTTACAGGGCTCAAGTAAACCTTGTGCCCTTAGGTTATCAATTATAGGTAATAACCCTTTTTTCATTTCAGGTTTTAAAGGATATTGTCTCTGGTTAGGAAAAACAGTAGGATCTCTGAGATGTATCTGTACTGGAGCAGCTCTTAATG
>NW_004955425.1:20737102-20749040 GCF_000276665.1 Chinchilla lanigera | reverse complement strand
GCCAGCAGGAAGAAGGACCTATGCTAGCAGGCTGAGGGATCTGCACTGGAGCCAGGAAATGACGCTCAGAAGAACCAGAGCTCCCCCAAAAGGTACCACAGCCATCCTTGGCAACAGTGAGGTCCCGAGCTCCTCCAATGATCAGGATGGCCAAGTTCCCATCAGGGAAACCAACGCAGCAAGCTTTTCCTGGAGGCCGGTAGTGCACCATCTTCCCTTCTGGAACCAGGAAGCGATGCTCAAAGTGAGGACCAGAGCTCTCCAAGGTGAACTGAAGCCATTTTCAGTGCCAGTGAGGTCTCGAGCTCCTTGGAGGATGTAAACAACCAAGTTCATCAGGAAAGCCAGCTTCCCACAGCCTCTCTCACTTCTCAACAGCCTTCTTCTTCTTCTCCAGGTCTGCCTCTTATGCTGCTGGCAACAGTCCCCAGGTGAGCCTCCTACACCCAGCACCACTCACTCAGTTCAGCTGGGGGTTACAAGTTGACCACCAGTTATCAATCCACTACACTCTCCTTGGCCTCCTCCTCCTCATGGCTATAGAATACTGAGGAGGCAATTCTTACTAACATCTCAAGTGAGCCACCTGGGGCGAAAGCCATTCTTTGTAGCTTTTTCTCTCCAGCCTGGCATCACACTGGGGCCCTGCAACCAGTTAGTGTCCTCTCCCCAGCCGTCAGCACAGGCAGCAGGAATCTTGCCACAGACCTCTCTGGAGCTCCACATGCTCCTCCACCACAGCGTGTACTGTCAGGGGAAGAATGGCTTCCAGGGGGTCTCCCCAGGTTTTGTGCAAGGTCCTCCTTCTGAATGGCTCTCATGACACCAGTCCACAGGACCAAGGAGGCAATTTTTACTAACATATCAAGTGAGCTATTTGGGGCAAAAGCCATTTTTTGTAGCTTTTTTCTAATATCTGGGGCTGACTGAGTAATGAACTTACTTTAAGAATAATTTATCCCTCTACTGAATTGGGATCTAGGGAAGTATGTTTTATCAATGCCTCTTGTAAGCAATCTAAGAAAGCAGAGAGGTGTTCACTTTTTTCTTGTTGAACTGCTGACAGTTTAAAATAATTGAATGGCTTACCCCTTATCCTTTGTAGACCTTCAAGAACACATGTCTGAAAATGTCTCCTATTCCAATCTCCCATATAGTTGCTAGGCCAGTAGGGGTCTTGGGTAGGGATGGCTTGGACTCCAGTGGGAACTGGTATTTCCCCTGGCTGTCTTTCTTCTGGCCTTCTAAAATTAATAATATGGTATTCATCTCCAAATGCAATAGCAGGCTGTAATGCTGCCTGTTTCTCATTAGAGGTCAATCTTTGGTTTAAGACTCACATTACAGGGCTGGAGGCACCTGCCTATAATCTCAGCATTCAAGAAGCTGAGGCAGGGGGCTGGGGATTTAGCTTAGCAGCATAGCGCCTGCCTGGCAAGCACAAGGTTGTGAATTCAACTCCTGATACCAGAAAAACAAAAAAACAAACAAAAAAGAGTAATATTACATCTTTCTAATCTAGCTCGTAAGTCTGAGTGAGGCCTCTAAATACCTCAATGTATTTATCAGGGTCATCTAGAAATTTTTTTAAGATCTGACTTTTTTTTTTTTGTTTTTTCTCCGGTACCGGGAACCGAACTCACAACCTTAAGATCTGACTTTATCTGTTTTAGGTCACTGAGAGAAAAAGGCACATGAACTCTGGTAGTTCCAAACTGTCCATTTACTTCTTGTAATGGATATTGTCCTTGAGGAGCTTACTTAAACTTAGCTAAGCATGGGTATAGCCCTGTAGAGTCCTGGGTTACAGTTAGTCTAGAAGTTTCATCCTTTAGCCTAGAAGGGCAAGTAGGGGAAACCTTAAGTTCAGTAATAGTGGGTGAGGATTTGATTAAGGCTGTCTTGTCCTCAGGCTCTGAATATTGGGGAGGAGCAGTCTCACGCTCTGGGATAGTGGATGTCTTAAGAGTCTGAGGTGTCCCATTTCCCTGTGGCTCACATTTACATTTTGAAACTAAATAGGGACTATTTCTTAATGCAAAGAAAGTTTGAACATAGGGCACTTCTGACCATTTTCCTTCCTTCTTACAGTATCTTTCTAATTGTAAAATAGCATCTCAATTTATACTTCCTTCTGCATTCCATTTTGGCTCTAGGGGATAGGCAGGCCACACACACATGCAGAAAAATATTAAACGGCTCTTTTTCAACATGTAAGGATCAAACATCTTCCAATGCTTTTTTTTTTTTTTTTTCCAATGCTTAATGATGCAATTGAGTGGAATAAGCAACATTGACTGTGAGTTTCCCATGTCTGTGAAAATAAGAAGAGAAAGTTTTGGGTATCCCCTCCCTATCTCTAATTGATCCTTGTACCCTTAAGGCATTCCTCAAGTAGATTCCACTCCAGGGCAGGTGGATGCCATCTGGAGAGAGCGGAGGACAAAATCCAATCAGCCTATGCACCCTCAAACTGACGTGATTCTATCTTCCCAGAAAACCCATGAACGGTGCACTTACTCCTACTGGACATCTACAAGCATAAGTTACAATTGGTCTGGTGACTGGAATGTCTAAAGAAGGAAGCATATCTTTGTGATAAACTATTGTTTTTTATTCTTTGGAAGAGGGCATATATATAAAAAGGCAATTTGGAAATAGTTAAAGTATTCTTGAGCCACAAAGGAGATCACCTCTGGATAGAACTAACAATTGGCTGGAGGAATCCTTGCCCCGTGCACTAGAGCAAAGAAGCCTCCAGATATTTGTGTTTGCTATCTAATCACCTAGGCAACCTTTCTTAAAAACAGGACAAGACTATTTTATTTAAACTTGGAAGCTTGCAGGTTAAACTTATATTTACCATCTAGCAATTACATTTAAATATTGCTAAAGGCAAGTTAAGGCTGACAAGAATCCCTTTTACCCTTAGTTAACATATGTAAAGCACAAATGTGAATTGTTCTCCTGCTAGCAGCTGTAAATAGTTGCAAGCAGCAAGCTGCCTCAGCCTAGTTTCTGAAGGGTGAGGTAGTTAAGTAGCTCAACTGAAAAGCTTATGGGGAATTCCTAGTCTACTGGCAGAGAGCGGTAAGTACAATAGGTGAGTGGAGATTTTTCAGTGGCCAGGAACCAGTTTCCACTGAGGAACCTTTGGGTGTCCACCAGAGAGTAGCCCTGGCCATGAGCCCTCAGTTGTTCTGTTTCTACTGGCCCACACAACGAGAGATAGTCTCCAGAAAGGAATCCAGCTGTCTCTCTGGTCAACAGTTCATCAGCCATTGGCTTCAGTGGGGATTTATCAAAGAGATGCTGGGGAAACCTGTCCTCTGCTTTAAAAAGTGGCAGCTGCTCTAAGAGCGTTTAACTAGCTGGCAGAGTGACCACTGTTTGTCAAAATTCTACAAGGGATAGTTAAAAGCCTAAACAAGATTACCTAGCACTAGACCTAGGAGAAGAGGAAAGGATGGAGATCCTCCCTCAGACTAAGTATGTTTTGGTCCTGGAATTGTGCTGCTTTAGTAGATAGCTCCTTCTGGTGTCACCCAGAAGTCGGTTCTTTCCACTGTGCCTCAGGTGCAGCCTCCCGAGGGAGACCTGCCCAGGACACTAAGCCGGGACATGGCTTTTATGTGTGTTCTCCTGGACGGGCAAAATTCCGACGTCTCCTCTGACCCAGAGACCGGTATTGTTCTTTCTGTAAGGTGACTTCCCTGTCTTTGGTGTTAACAAATGCTCATAGAAGATGAGCTTAACTTAGTTGGAACAGTCTAGAGTTCTTTACTATGTCTGAGCTAGACTTAAAAAGACCCATCTTACAGTTTGTATAAAAGTTCACTAAGAGCGTTCTAACATTACTCTCCCTAGCTAAATAACATCAAGCAAGGAAAACCAGGACATTTAGCAACTAGTTCAAGCACATCAAACACAACATATAACAGAACAAAACAGAAATAAAATGTTCCATTGAAGAAATATCATAACCTTATAATCTTGCCATATTTTAACTTAGATTTATCAATATTTTAACAAAGCTGTGTAACAGACAAAGCATAAGCAACTATAAGCAACAGGCAAAAGCATAACAAAATTTGAAGCAGGAAAATTTGTTACCTAAATGCATCCCAATCCAGAGTCTATGGAACAAAAGCAAACTCTTACCTCCATCCAAGGATCTCGGTGGGGACTCCAAAATGATATGGGAAAATAAAAACTCCCAACCTGAATGATATCTGGGACGAGTTCGTGTCCTCTGAAATCAGAGAATGAATTTTAGGAACAATGGAGGTTAAGAGCAGAATGTATTATTGAGGGAAAGAAAAGAAAGCTTCTGTCCAAGACAGGGACAGAAGGGGGGCCCGAGTGGGTTACCCTAAGACTCTGTCTTTTCTAGGGACTTTTATAGAGCAAAACGACGAGGTGAGGTGGGTCCAAGGTGGGGGAAAATGGACAAAACTATGGTCAGCCAGTAAGAATTGTTCAGGTAAAATTGATTAAATTGGGATCAAATGGGGAAGCGAGGCACATAGCAAGCAGGCATAATATAGAACAGGGGCTTTTCCTGTAAGGGGTTGGGTCAAGAACTCTTCAAGGTGACTGCTACCTATTTAGAATGTCAATCCCTGATGTCCATTCCTAGGGAGGTATATGGGTGCACTTGTTTAGTCCTTTGTCTTCAGGTGTGGCTCACAGCAAATACCTATCTTTCATGCTGGCTCCTTTGAGGGCCTGGCCCTGTCTGCCTGCCTATAGTATTTCTGTCTAACTCAGCTGCCTACAACAGGAGGACTTGTTCCAGTTAGGAGCCCATAAACTAGAGCTTTCATATTTTAGTGTCAGACACCAAGAGAATCAGATTGCAAATAAACAGCTTGGTTTTGTTTTGTTTTGAGACAGGGTCTCAGTATATAGCTCACACTGGCCTAGAACTCACTGTGTAGTGGAGGGTGGCCTGGAACTCACCACAATCCTCCTGCCTCCGCCTCCCTGCACACTAGAGGTGTGCACTGCCACTCCTGGCTTTGTTCACTCATTGAGTCGCGAACTTTCTGAGTGTGGTTACTGAGTTGACTTTGGTACAAATTCTTTCCCTGCTTCCAAGTGACAAGAATAGGCTAGTTTCTCCACTTTGCTGTGTCTTGCAACTTCCATGATCACCTTTCCCATCCATGGCACTTGATCTTAGCCAAAAGGCCAAGAAGCAATTTTTTTCCAACCACGGATGCAGTTGTCCTCACAACCGTTTTCCTGCTGGCCCATTAACCAGCTTCAGAATCTGCAGAGCAGAGAGGCTGTGCTTGGGTAGATTCAGCTGGCGCTGGAGCCCATTGTTAATCAGATCTCAGGTCCGGCTGAGGCTGACCTTTGGAACTGGGCTGCGGACAGCCCCACCCCAGGTGTGAGTTGACAGTTGAGATGTCAGCGCAGGGACCCCTTCTTCTGTACCAGGGACCCCTTCCTCCAGACTCTTCAGCACCTGAGATGTCGCCAATCCCTTTCTTTGCAGACAGTTTAACTTCTGCCAGGACCAATCAGGTCTCCTGACTATAGCTGATGTAATTTCTTTCTTTCTTTCTTTCTTTCTTTCTTTCTTTCTTTCTTTCTTTCTTTCTTTCTTTTTTTTTTTTTTTTTTTTTTTTTTTTTTTTTTTTTTTTTTTGTCTTTTTGAGGCAGGGTCTTGCTATGCAGTTCAGGCTGGCCTTGAGCTCACTTTGTAGCTCAGACTGGTCTCGAACGCAAGACAATTCTCCTGGCTCAGCCTCCCGAGTGCTGGGTTTACAGGGGTGTACCACCACGCCTGGCTAAAAAATTGAGTTTTATTATGGAAGACTGTTTTAATTGTTCTATTTTGTCGTTAGCTATTATTGTCAGCCTCTTACTGTGCCTGATTTACAAGTTACACTCCTTTGTGGGACCCATATCTGGAAAGAACACAGAACCCTGTATCCTCCTTACCTGTGGCCGCCCATGACCCCAGGGACCCTGAGACCTCGGGTGGTACCAAATTCCATAGGTACATATAGACCCAGGAGAAAGATCAACTCAGAAATTGGGCACAAGAACAGATTAACAATGATAACTGATAATAAAATAGAACAGTTATAACAGTACGCAGTAATAAAAGTTATATCAATGTCTCTTCACATTTTTTCATTTTTGTTTTTTTGAGACAGGGTCTCACTATGTAGTTCAGGCTGCCTTGAACTTACTATGTAGTGCAGGCTGGCCTCAAACTCATGGCAATCCTCCTGCCTCAGCCTCCAAAGTGCTGAGATTATGAGTATGCACTGCCATGCCAAGCTCTCAACATCTATCGCGCTGTACTTCTTGCAATGATGTGAGATGACACAATGCCTGTGGTGACCCGAAGTGAGACCAGTGGTATAGGCACTGTAATGTAGCCCCTTGCCCTGTTGATCTAAGTGAGTCAAGACGGGGCTGATTTAGCGCCACAGACATTGCAGCAAGAAGGATTGCACTTTGCACTGAGCTAATGTCTAGCCCTATTGTATTTTTTAATTTTGAAGCAGAATCTTGCAAAGTCACTAAATTGCTGTGTCAGGGCTTGAATTTGAGATCCTTCTGCTTCAGCCTTGCACAGTGCTAGGATTATAGGTGCATGCACAGCCACGCCCAGCCAGACTTCAGTACTCTTCTTAGTTTTAGGCAATCATAGACTATCTAGGAACATAACCCTCTCAAGAAGCTGTGTTTCACCTTCGTATTCTGAAAAGATAGCTCAGAACTTGTTATGTCATGGCTTCTTTGTTGTGATTTTGAGACACGGTCTTACTACGTACTTAAGGGTGGACTTGAAGTCACTATGTAGCCCAGGCTCTCCTCAAATTCCCAAGGATCCTCTTGCCCCAGCCTCCTAAACGCTGGGATTATAGGCATGTGCCCCCACACCCAGCAAGATTGAATTTTTTTTTTTTTTTTTTGGACCAAATTCTGATCCTCCTGCCTCAACCTCCCAAGTGTCAGGGTTACAGGTATGAACTCCCATTCCCTAGGTTCAAACAACTTTGTTGGCTGCCTATCTGAAAACTCCTATCTGACCTCTGCAATTATGCAGTTGTGCAATTCCATACATTGCACAAATGAGGCTACTTTTTTTAGAAAACTCCACAGTATCATAACACCTTCAATAAGATAACAAATGTAAACTGCCTAGTACCAACTCACAGGAAACAGAAGCTTTGCACCTCCTTTTCCTAGCCCTTTCACTGATATATTGTGGATATTTCAAAAATATTGTCATAGCTAGGTGTGATGGCACAAGGCTATAATCCCAGCATTCTTGGAGGCTGGGGCAGGAGACCAGTCTGGGCATTTTTTTTTTTTTTTTTTTGGTTTTTCTCTGGTACCGGGAACCGAACTCATGACCTTGCGCTTGCCAGGCAGGCGCTTTGCCGCTGAGATAAATCCCCAGCCCCTAGGCATTTTAGAGACCTAGCAACACCCTGTCTCAAAATAAAAAATAAAAAAGGTCTGGGGATGTAGCTCAGGGCCAACGCCTTGTTCGATCTTCAGTACCACCAAGGAGGGAAAAAAAAAAAAATCTGTCACCACCTTAAGAATTTCTGAGGACTTTAGCATCTCCGATGTCTGTCGCTTTAGATCCATAAGGTGGCGCTGTGGACCTGAGTAGTAGAACACAGGCTGGGCATAAACAGGGTCCTGAGTTGATCTTCAGCGCTGCCAGAGCACCTAACAAAACAATACACTTTTAACCTTTGTAGAAAAATTTTTGTTTGTTTCTTTGTTTGAGACAGTATCTAACTATGTAGCCCAGGCTGGCCTCAAGCTCACAGCGATCTTCCTACCTCAGCATCCCAAGTGCTGGGATTACAGGCATGTGCCACCACAACCGGCTTATAGCAAATTTCTATTCTTTATTATTGTATGTATGTATTTATTCATCTGTTCATTTGTTTGAAACAGGGTCTCACTATGTAGCCCAGGCTGGCCTCAAGCTCACAGCGATCTTCCTACCTCAGCATCCCAAGTGCTGGGATTACAGGCATGTGCCACCACAACCGGCTTATAGCAAATTTCTATTCTTTATTATTGTATGTATGTATTTATTCATCTGTTCATTTGTTTGAAACAGGGTCTCACTATGTAGCCCAGGCTGGCCTTGAAGTCAAAGTGATCCTCCTGCCTCAGCCTCCCAAGTGCTGGGGTTGTAGGCCTGTTTCATGACACTGGACAGCAACTTTCTATTCATGGCATAGGTTAAATTGTTTAGTTGGAGCTATTAAGCATTAGATTAGACCTATGAGGTCCATCTCATTCGAACTGGAAATGCATGCTGAAGAAACGTACCAAGACACCCTATAAGACAGGAGAAATCCCCGTTAGCACACGGACTTCAAGAAGTTTTGCTGGCTGTATCTATTTATTTATTTATTCATTTTTGAGACAAGGTCTAGGTATTTCAAGCTGGCCTCAAACCCATGGGGATCCTTCTGTCTCAGCCACCCAAGTGCCCGGCTCTTTCTTGGATTTTTTGGAGACAGGGTCTCACTAAGTACCCCAGGCTGGCCTTAAATTCATAGCGATCCATCCACCTCAGCCTCCCTCCTGCCTCCCTCTTTTGTGCGGAGGTTTGAACCATGGGCCTGCAGCGTGCTAAACACTTGCTCTACCAGCCCTGTGATGGCTATTTCTGAACCGGTGGCTGGAGTTTTAGAACAAGTGGGAAGGAGCCGCTTTGGGCCGGAGTGAGGAGGTGGTGGAGCGCGGGGCGCAGGGAGAGAACAGCGGCTGGCAGGAGCTGGGCTGACTGACAGGCGGGCCGTAGAGGAGCAACGGACCCGCACGGCTTGACGAGGCAGAGCTGATGCAGCCAATGCCCAGGGCGGGCGAAAAAGAACAGCCGAGTTAGCGATGTTGTTTTTGGCAGAGGTGCTGCGGGTGGTGTGAAAGGTCAGGGGAGGTTAGGGAGGGCAGAGGCTGAGGTTCAGCGACCAGCTCTGAGGAGGCACAGCTGACGGGGAGAGGGGCGCAAGCTCAGGACCTGGAAGGCCAGAGAAGCAGAAGCCGGGCGCGGCGGCGCACACCTGTAATCCCAGCACTCGGGAGGCTGAGGCAGGAGGGTCACCGCGAGTCCGAGGCCAGCCTGGGCTACAGAGTGAGACCCTGTCCAAAAAAGAGAGCAAGAGGAGAGAGAGGGAAAGGAAGGGAAGGGGAGGGGAGGGGAGAAGCGAGGGGGAATGAACTGGCTGACTAACACAGGCCAATGGCCGCGACAGCGTGCTGAGGTGGTGGGCTTTGATGGGACCCCTTCACTGACCACTGACCACCCTTCCCTTCTTTCGCGGAACCCTAAGGCCCTGAAACGCAAAGTGGGCCACACAGACGCGAGGCGAGGTTGAGCCGGGGAGCCCAGCTTCGGTGACAACTTCCTCCACTCCCGCCCCTCCTGCACGAGCCTCCTGGGTGCGCGCCCCGACGACGTCATCAGCCAGCGCCGCGCGACGCCTGTCATTCGGCCCCGCCCCCGCGGCGGACGGGCCCCGTCGCTGCCGGTCCCAGCTATGGTCCTTGCCTGTGCTTCGTAAGCTGGCCCCGCGTGTCCCGACGTGGCCTCATCATGGTGGCTGCGGCAGCGGCCCTGGCAGCGGCCGATCCCCCTCCCACGATGCCGCAGGCGGCAGGGGTCGGAGGGTCCACCGCCCGGCGAGACTTCTACTGGCTGCGCTCCTTCCTGGCCGGAGGTGGGCGCTGGCGGCGGGGCGGGGGCGCGGCAGGGCGGGAGCCGGCTGACGTTCCGGACCCACCTGCTTCGCCGCGACCCCTTTCTAATGATGACCACCTGGCTGGGGACAGCTGGGTCATGGGGTCTTGGGCTCTCGCAGAGGGACTGGCGACGGGGAAAGACTGAACCGGGCACCTGTTCTAGGACTGGTTAGCCAGGAGAGAGGGGGATCCCTGCCATGAAACACGCTGAACACCCCTTTTATCAAGGCCGTGCACGACAGAGTGTAGAAACTGGATTTTGCTATTTGCTTAATGGAAAACAAATATTGGAGACCAGCTTTTAAAAGATGATTGGGAAATTGTGCAAAATTGTCTACAACCAAAACTAGTTCCAGGGATTCTAGTGAACCGTGCCACAACTACTTGGCAAGCCCTAGCATTGATGTTACTGTGAGGCCAGAAGGTTCGCACTGTCGCAAAGCAATCTCTGCTTTCCCCTAAAGACGTGTGTCAGCCTCTACACCCTATAATTGCTTGACTGAGCTGTCAACACTTGTTTAAAACCAGGATTTTTAAAAAATCCACATTATGAGAAATATTGTAGAAATATAGTAACTAGACTCTAGGAGTATTAAGAATTTAATTATTTTGTCCTTCTGGTGATAAAAAAGACATTCGTTTATTCGTACTGGGAATATGAGTGCCAGCCATGTGCCTGCTTTTTGCTTGGAATACATCAGAGAACAAAACAAAGGTCTGTGGCCTCCTGGAGTTTACATTGTTTCTGGAACTTTGAGGGGAAAGACAATAAATAAAATAAGAAGGTAACTTGTACCCTGTGTTGGAACCATGCAAAGGGGAGATGTAACAAGCAGTGTGTGGAGTATTAAGTGGGATAGTTGTGGGAAGTCTGTCTCATTGAGAGGTTGAGATGAGCTCTTTTTTTTCTGGTGCTGGGGAGTGAAGCCAGGCCTTCACTATGAGCTACATCACCAGCCCTTATTTTTATTTTTCACTTTGAGATAAGATCTTGCTCAGTTTCTAAGTTGCCCAAGGTGGGCTGAACTTGCGATCCTCCTTCCTCAGCTGGGACCCAGGCATGCAAGATCACGTCCCCATTGAGCAAACGTTTGAAGGACTGAGGAAGTTTTAACAAATTGATATCTAAAGAGGAGCATTTCATGTGGAGGGAAAAGCTAAAGTAAAGACTCCAGAGCCAGCCAGAGCTTAGTCTGTTCAAAGAATGCCGCAGCAACCATGGCCAAAGGCAGGCAGTGTTGATAAGGGAAAGAAGTTATGTGAGGGGTTAGGTTAGCCTTGAACTCTCAATCCTGCCTCAGCTGCTGCTTCTTTTTTTTTTTTTTTTCCTTTTTTTCTCCTGTACTGGGAATCGAACTCACGACCTTGCACTTGCCAGGCAGGCGCTGTGCTGCTGAGCTAAATCCCCAGCCCCCTGCCTCAGCTTTTTGAATGCTGAGATTACAGGCAGGTGTCTCTGCTCCTGACTTTCACAAGCGCAGTATTGAGCAAAAGCAGCCAGACATAAACAAGCATACTGTGATTACATTTGTATAAAGTTCAGAAACTGTTGAAATGAAATCCATAGTATGAAAGTCAGAATAGTAGTCAGTTATCTCTAAGAAGGAAGGGTGGATAGTGATTTGGGAAGTATTGAAAAGGAATTTTTATTTTTGAGACAGGGTCTTGCTATGTAGTTTAGGCTGGCCTTGAACTCATGGTGATCATCCTGTCTCAGCCTCCTGATGTAGCAGAAAATGCCCTCCGCCCCCAGCCAGTATACTTCAGTCTGTTAGTTGCCCAAGTAATAGTTCCTGTTCTAGTTCCGGTTGCTCCTGTCTCTCTTTTTTCTTTTTCTTTTGTTGTTTTTGTTTTTGGTACCAGGAATCGAACTCACGACCTTGCGCTTGCCAGGCAGGCATTGTGCTGCTGAGTTAAATCCCCAGCCCCATCATGGGTGTTTTGGTGTTTCTGCTTGCTGTTGCACTGAGGGCCAGGACTACAGGCATATGCTACTATGCCTGGCTTATATTTAATTTTTGATATCTCAAAATATGCATTTTTTGTGGTAATGGGGATTGAACCGAGGATCTTTGCACTGAGCTATAACCCCCCCCCCTTTTTTTTTTGTCTTTTTTGAGACAGAGTCTCACTATGCAGTTCAGGCTGGCCTCGAGCTCACTTTGTAGCCCAGGCTGGCCTCGAACTCACAACA
>NW_004955425.1:20735331-20736317 GCF_000276665.1 Chinchilla lanigera | reverse complement strand
AAAAAAAAAAAAAAAAAGAAAAGAAACATGCTCTGCAGAATGAGTTCAGGGCAACTAGAAGTAGGAAAAGAGGCACACTTCAGGGTCAGAGTGATCACCGTGAGAACGCAGTGGCCAAGAGCTCAATGGCAGCCCTCTGGTGTATCCCTGGCTCCACAGGCTGTTGTCAGACCTAGGCTGTAGGCCGTCTTGTCAGACCCTGCTGTATTTGTTGTGAGGAGAACTGAAGACAGTACTATCTGATGGGCTCCAGGTGGAGGTTGGCACGTTTCTCCTGTATCTCTATGGGAAACATCCTCCAGATCTCATCCTCCTGCCTAGCTGGCTGGCCACACCCCAGTCTGCCCGGCCCCTGCCTCAGCCTCCTCAGTGCTGGAATCACAGGCATGGGCCGCTGTGCCCTGGAAAGCTTTTTATTTTTATTTACCTCTTCTGTTTTAACAATTTCATTGGCACATTTCAGATATACGTAGTGATCACAGTCATCGTAGAGAATTTGCACCTGCGCATCTGTGCATGACACTTCTTGCTTCTTTTTTTTTCCCTATTCCTCTCCCCTTCCTTCAACCTCTCTTCCCAGAAGGCTTTTCATTGACATTTTATAGTAGTAACAACTCATAGCTGCACGTAGTACTGTAGTCACAGCTGCTCTAGAGGCTGAGGCAGAAGGATGAGGAGTTCAAGACCAGCTTTCACAACGTAACAAGACCCTGTCTCAAGTAATCATAGTAATGGTCATAATAATAACGGTCTCACCAGCCCATTTTACTGAGTGCTTACTGTACATGCGGTACTGGAGAAAGGTCTTCCCGTGGTCTCTGAGGAAAGTGCTGTGCCGATAGCTCAGCAGCATCTGAGCCATGCTGAAGGCCGCAGAAGCACTTTGTTCTGCTTTCATCCACACCTCATGGCCAGTTTGACCTGGGAGGGACCAAATACGCATTTCTTGAATGTTCACAGGAGTGAGTCTTTGATGGGTACTGATT
>NW_004955425.1:20728208-20731414 GCF_000276665.1 Chinchilla lanigera | reverse complement strand
GTTTTGCTTAGTTGCTTAGGTGCCTAGGTTTGTTTGAATTTGCTGTTCTGCCTCAGCCTCCAGAGTAGCTGGGATTATAGGTGTACCACCTTGT
The DNA here is from genome assembly GCF_000276665.1 of Chinchilla lanigera. Taxonomy (NCBI): domain Eukaryota; kingdom Metazoa; phylum Chordata; class Mammalia; order Rodentia; family Chinchillidae; genus Chinchilla; species Chinchilla lanigera. The sequence continues at coordinate 20,731,320 of NW_004955425.1, read as the reverse complement.
CAAGCTTCATGTATTGCTTTCCTAATTTGGAAGGGAAATAATTACTTTTTCAATACTGGGGATTTAACCTAGGGCCTTTTCACTGAGCCATATCTCCAATCCATTTTATTTTATGTTTTGAGACCCAGTCCCCTAAATTGCTAAGCTACCCAGGCATGGTTGAAATTTTGGATCCTCCTCCCCCAGCTTCTCACAGTGCTGGGATTACAGGTGTGTGCCACTGTACCCAGCTCGTTTACTTTTTTGAGAGAATATGTGTGGTCCAGGCCTCCCTTGAACTCCTGTGCAGCTCAGGCTGTCTGCCTATGTGAGTGTCCTGCCTTAGCCTCCTGAGTGCTAGGATTATAGACACATTCCTGTACCGTGGAAGAGATTTTTATTTTGAAATTTTTTTGTGGTGTTGGGCATTGAACTCAGGGCCTTGCACATAATAAGCATGTACTCTGCTTCTGTGCTACACTCTCAGCCCAGGAGGAAAAGAATTTAGAAGAAAAATAAAAACAGACATGTACAGAGACCAAGAAAGAGGTTAGGTTGCAGCAAGAACTGTCACCCGTGCAGTGGAGCCATGGCTTCCAGCTCTGTACTCCGGTGGCTGCATGTCCAGCTCGATCTGCACACTGCAGTGCATGGCGAGAAATTTAATAAAGGGAAGAGGGTCGATTGTTTTTCCAACTGGATTTTTTTGTTTTTGTGTCTGTTTGAGACAGAATCTCACTATGCAGTTCAGGCTGGCCTTGAGCTCACTTTATAGCCCAGGTTGGTCTCAGACTCGAAAAGATCCTCTTGCCTCAGCCTCCCGAGTGCTGGGATTAAGGCGTGTTTCACCATGCCTGGGTTCCCGACTGATTTTTAAAATGTGATTTTTAATTTGGTAAGCCCCTCCTATTACTATGTTATCCTTCTTTTACTCTTTAAAATTTAAAAAAAAATGTGATTTTTCACAAATACCTGAGTGGATATTCATGGTATACATTATGTGTAGCTCATTTTTAACACTAAAAAAGTCTGTGCTTCATGTTGAAAGAAAAAAGTGCAGTTATCTCGATCTAGCCATGAATTTTATATCTCCACATAATGTCAAGAAAGAATCATACCATTGGGCTTATTGAAAGATTATGAAATACTGAAAGAAGGAATTGATTGTCTTTTGTTGTCTAAATTGAGGGTGACAAGAAGATGAATACCGGTATCTTGGGGTACACTGACCCCATTGGATGTCCTTCCCACAGACGCCTGGATTGCATATTCACCTCACATTTACCTGCTCTGCAGGGCTGCATGCCCTGGGCTATGCTGCAGAGCTTGAAGTGGAATCCCTGGAGCAACCTCGAGCTATTGGTCCATGATCTGGCTAGAAGGTTGGGTACCTTTGAGATAGACAGGAGAGGAAAAGTATTGGTGGCTTTTAGAATTTCTTTTTTTTTTTTTGGTTTTCTCTGGTACCAGGAATCGAACTCACAACCTTGCGCTTACCAGGCAGGCACTGTGCCGCTGAGCTAAATCCCCAGCCCCCAGAATTTCATTTTTAAAAATAACTTTTTGGCATTTTATTCTAGGTAGTCCCCCTTTTATAAGATAGTTCTTAAAATGATGATTATACAAAAAAGTGGTGATTACACGTATGTATATGTAGATGAGAAATAGAAGCTGGGCGTGGTGGCACATGCCTATAATCCCAGCACTTGGGAGGCTGAAGCAGGAGGATCACTTCGAGTTTGAGGCCAGCCAGGGCTACAAGGTGAGTTCAAGGCCAGCCTGAACTGCATAGTGAGACCCTGTCTCAAAAAGACAAAAAAAGACAAAAGGTATTGAGAGAAGAACATTTAGAAACTAGATTTTATTTTCTGAGACAGTGGAACAAATTTGGGGGATGGGAGTATAATACTGAAGTAAACATGTCTATGAGGAATATTTAGGAATGAGCATACTGTCACAGGCTTTAAGCTAGGATCATCAAAATTTAAATTAAGTTACTCCTTATTTTATTTTTCATTGTCATTTTTGCTTAACAGAATGTAGTGACATAGGGTATTTTTATTTGAAAAGTCCTCAGCAAGACACATTAGCCAAGAACAGTAAGATTCAGCTTAATACAATGAAGTGGGCTTGAGCCAGTCCTCAGGATGTTTCCCTTTAAAATACAGATGTTGAGATTTGTGTCGCTGTGTTTATGGGAAGTTAAGCCCTATGTCAGATGCAGTGACAACACAGTACTAGTCACCATCAAGAGTCGTGGTTCTGTTTTTATTATAGAAAAAAAGTTACATATTTTTTAAAATAGTCCTCTCAGAAATTCCGAACACTGGTAACAGAATCTGAGTTTGCCAAGACAGTCTAGAAAGGAGATTTCCCTAAAATGTTCATAATGCTTTAGTTACGCTTCCTCTGCACAGGACCTAGGCCAGTTCCAACCCATAATACCACGGTTCTTCTGTGCATACTAGTTTACAAAGAACTTAAGAGTTCAGACCATGGGTTGGAAACAAAAACTTCAGTAAAAATAATTTTTTAAGCTTAAAATGTTTCTAGTTTGAAGTGGCTGGTTTATAAAATCAGTTTATTTATTTCCTCCCTCTCTCTCTTTTTGAGACAGGGTCTCACTATGCAGTTCAGGCTGGCCTTGAGCTCACTTTGTAGTCCAGGTTGGTCTGGAACTCGCAAGGATCCTCCTGCCTCAGCTTCCTGAGTGCGGGAATTACAGGCATGCACCACCACGCCCAGCCCTCTCTTTTTCAAATTGACAAATTTTGCTGATTAAACCTGAAGTCCTGAGCTCACTTGTGATGATTTATTGATAAAATTGCTGCTTAATTGTCTGAGGAGCTGCAGTATCATGATGGTTATTAAACTGTCTGTTTTCTCAACTGCCAGCCTGGCCACCCAGCTTTGATTTGATGGAACATGCTGGAGAAGCGTTCTGTAAGAGCATTCAGTTTACCAAAGTGCATCCCCTGCTGAGAAGGGCACATCCTCCCTGCTCCAGCAGAAGCTGCCTTTTGCGCAGTTAGAAACACCTGCTTTCTGGAGACAGCCTTTTCTATGATTAGGTTATGGGTGTGTTTCCTCCAGGGGATTTCTTTTTATTTCAGTATCAATTTAATTTTCAAAT
>NW_004955425.1:20705732-20727383 GCF_000276665.1 Chinchilla lanigera | reverse complement strand
AAAATCGGGGAATGGAACTCATGACCTCACGCTTGCCAGGCAGGCGCTGTGCCACTGAGCTATATCCCCAGCCCCCAGAGATGGCTTTTTAAATAAAATCGTGTTGCTGTAATTTCATAGTTGCTGCTATAGGTAGCTCAGTATTTTACAGGGCTAACATGAATCTGGCTCCATGTAGAAACTGAGTCATTTAGGGCAAGCAGCTGAGTGGAGCCGGCACCACAGTCTCCCCGCAGTGCTGACTGCTCTGTGTGGCCAATGCTTGCTTTAATATTCACCTGTAGTCCAGCAGCAGGGAGGTATGGGGCACCTTCTACCCTGCCAACTATGGTACTGTGAGTGTTTTTGGGCACTGGCATCTTCCCAAACCCTCAAAGGAGGTAATGCTAAGGAGGAAACGTGAAATAAATTACATAGGTGAGTGCTTTTATGTCCTCTCCTCCTTTCCAGGCAGGTGCTGTACCACTGGGCTGTATCCCCATCCCTCTACTCCTTCCCTAGAACCAGTACAACTGTGCCAGTCCCCAGTTCCCCAGCTTTGTACCCAGTCATCCTCCCATTCAAGGATGACTTCACCTGGTGACAGTAGCCAAAGCTAAATTAGTTGGCATGTTTGACTTTCAACAATAACAAAAATGGTTTTGGATTTTGTTTTATTTCTTAAAAATGTATACAGAGTCAAAACTTTGCATTTTATTTTATTTTATTTTATTTTTATTTTTTTTTTTGGTTTTTCTCTGGTACCGGGAACCAAACTCACGACCTTGAGCTTGCCAGGCAGGCGCTTTTGCCGCTGAGCTAAATCCCCAGCCCAAAACTTTGCATTTTATATACGAATATCTGGCTATTAGTATTTTACAGGAGCCATAGTTCTTGGTCGCGTGCGTGCGTGTACACAGACACACACACATTTGTGACTTTTTGTAAACTAAGTGCTGTTTTCCATTCAACATTACAATCATTTTTAGAGTTATTCTTTTTTTGTTTGTTTGTTTGTTTTTTCTGGTACCGGGAATCGAACTCATGACCTTGCGCTTGCTGGGCAGGTGCTGTGCCGCTGAGCTAAATCCTCAGCCCCTAGGGTTATTCTAATCAATGTGAATATCATGTTTTTCCAAATCTAGTGTAGTGTTTGCTTTGCGAACATATGTGCATTGTATAGAATCTGTATAGTTACATTGTACTGAAATATTAGCTTTGTTGTTGTTGTTTTGGTCTTTTTTTGGTACCAGGAATCAAACTCAGGACCTTGCGCTTGCCAGGCAGGCGCTGTGCCGCTGAGCTGTCTCCCCAAGCTATGTTAGCTTGTTTGATATAAGGAAAGTATGTATTGAGTACCGTTTTGCTAGTCTGATTGTTTAATGTTTTGTTATTTTTTGAACTTGGAGTCAAACTCAGGACCTCGTGCTTGCCAGGCAGGTGCTGTGCCATTGAGCTATACCCCTGTCCCCTCTTTAATCTTTTTAAGGAAGGTTTAAACTTAAAAAAATCTTTAAACCGACCTTTATTACATGGTCACAACGTTGCATCCGGAAGGGATGGACAAGGAAAAACTAGGCTTGAGTGTCTTTGGGTAGAAACATGAGCCTGAGGCTAAGACTTGTTTTTGTTTTGTTTTCTTCTTATTAAAATATCTTATTAATGCTTTTAAAAAAGATATAAAATAAACACATGAAATTGTATATATTATGCTGGGTGGGGTGGCACACACCCATATTCCCAGCACTCAGGCTGAAGCAGATGTGCAAGTTCCTCCTGCTCCAACCTCCCTGAGTGCTGGGATTACAGGTGTGCACAGGATGAATCTGCTGACCTCCTCTGTACTCTGATCTTGTCATTAGCCTGCTTGTCCCTAATAGGTACTTAGTGTTCTACATTTGACTGACTCTTAAGTCTATACAGATGAGTTTGAATCAAATTAAGCAAGGCTTAACCTTTCACCCTGTCTAAGTAAGATGAGGTCTTTTTTTGTTTGTTTGCTTGTTTGAGACAGGGTCTCGCTATGCAGTTCAGGCTGTAACACTTTCTCTTATGCACTCAAACCTGTGACAAAAAGTTTAATTTTTAAATTAGGCACAAGAGGATACCAATAAAGCCAGGTATGGTGGTGCACGCCTATAATCCCAGCACTGGAGGTGACAGGGGGGCTGAAGCAGGATTGCTGTGAGTTCAAGGCCAGCCTGCTGTGTCAAAAAAAGAAAAAAGACACAAATTATAATTAATAATCAAATGGAACAATTAGAACAATTTACTGTAATAAAAATTACATGAATTAAGTCTCTTGAAATAGTGTATTGTACTATGTTTTAATTTTTCAAAAATGTTTTTATGGTACTAGGGCTCCAACCCAGGGCCTGTGCACACTAGGCACATGCTCTATAACTAAGCTATATGCCTAGGCTTACAGCAAGTGTTCTATTTTTTTGTTTTGTTTTTTTGAGGCAGGGTCTACCTATATAGTTCAGGCTGCCCCTGAACTCACTATGTAGCCCAGGCTGGCCTCAAATTTGTGGCAATCCTCCTGCCTCAGCCTCCCAAGTGCTGCGATTACATGTGTGCCCCACAACGCCCAGCAATTGGTTTTCTATTTTTATATAAGGTCTGCTTATTTAGATGTATTTGGGTATATGGTATATTTTAAGTAAGTTTAACTGATGTATGGAAATTACTATTCATGAACAATGGCATAGTAATCTTTATTAATGATTGTTCTGGAAATTTAAATTTGAGTAGTTTTCTCTGTTTTAACGGTGTTTTTCTTCTAAAATTTTTTTACAAATAGGAGTATTTTCTGCATTGTGTGCTGTTCCCCGAAAGGAAGGATACCTTGGATTGTATAAAGGAAATGGTGCCATGATGATTCGAATCTTTCCCTATGGTGCAATCCAGTTTATGGCATTTGAGCAGTATAAAATGGTAGCTGACTTTTCCTCTTTTCTCTTTATCCTTAAATATCATACTTACTTGACCAAGAATTTTTTTCTTTGATATTTTTGTCTCTTTTGTCTTTTTTGTGGGGTGTGGCCAACAATTTGTATTTATTTATTTATTTATTTGGTGGTGCCAGGGATTGAACTCAAGTTCTTGTACATGTGTGTGCTTCGAGATAGTTAAAATGACTTTGGCTAGGTCTGGTGGCTCAACCCTGTAATCTCAGCACTCAGGAGGCTGAGGCAGGAGGATCACTGTGAATTCAAGCCCAGCCTGGGCTACATAGTGAGTTCAAGGCCTCCCAAGTGCTGGGATTGTTACATTTTAAATTATATTTTGTCTTTTTGTATGTGTGGTGCTGGGAATGGAGGGCAGGGCCTCCTGCAGACTTGGCCCAAGGTCTACCACTAACCACTGAATGACATTCTCTGCCCCCTAAAAAGGTAATTTAGAATGAAAGTGAGCAGCAGAAACAGGAGCTGCATGCCAAGCTGGTTTGTCAGAATTGATGCCATCAATGGCCAGGGTTCAAAAAAAAAATGGCCTGAGTTCATTGTCTATAGTAGCTTTTAACTCCTACTACCCCCCTTCATACTTTAAGGGTAGTAGTATATAGTATGGTCATTCTAAGATAACTTTAAGCTAGATTGTATCTGCAAAAGTACAGAAATGTAGGGACAGGGTATGGTGGTACACACCTGCAATCCCAGCACTCTGGAGTTGAGGCACATGGATCACTGGGAGTTCAAGGCCAGCCTGGGCTACATAGCAAGACCTAATCTCAAAAAGTGCACAAATTTAGGAAGAAGCTGTAGAAGAAATACCTCCTGATGTAATGAGATGTTGCCCAACTTTGTGTAGTTATACTCATTTTATTCACATCTATTACTACATTTTATTAGACCTGTACCTCTTTGAAATAAATCTTGATTATTAAGTGAAATAAGCAGCATTTAAAACATGTCTCATATAATTTTATGTATTTGGTTTCTAGTTGATTACCACAAAGCTGGGAATTTCTGGTCATGTGCACAGATTGATGGCTGGATCCTTGGCAGGTAAGAGGAATACTGTATTTGTTTGTTTGTTTTTTTGAGACAGGTCTTGCTGTGTAGTTCAGGCTGGACTTGAACTCACCAGGTAGCCCAGGCTGGCCTCAAACACTCAGCGATCCTCCTGCTTCAGCCTCCTGAGTGCTTCAGGGGATTCTTTTGCCTCAGTGCCCTGTTTTATTTGGTTTTCATAATTGCTATATTTTGAGAGTGCTACTAACTGTACAGAATATGTGTGTACTGTATGTATTGTTTTACATGCATAGATATATACATGTACATGTCAACACGTTTATTTATTTATTTATTTATTTATTTTTTCCAGTACCAGGAATCAAACCCACAACCTTGTGCTTGCCAGGCAGGCATTGTGCCACTGAGCTAAACCCCCAGCCCCCTCAACACGTTTTTTAAAATTCTTTTAGAGACAGGGTCTCATTGTGCAGTTCAGGCTGGCCTTAAACTCACTTTGTAGCCCAGGCTGACTTTGAATTCTCGGTGATCTTCCTGCCTCAGCCTCCTGAGTGCTGAGATTATAGGCATGCACCACCATGCCCAGCAACCAGTTTTTTCTAAGCTAGGCATAATGGTGTACTGTGGGAGGCTGAGGCAGGAAGGTCACAAGTTGAAGCCCAGCCTGGGCAATTTGGTAAGACCCTGTCTCTAAATAAAAAACTAAAAAAAACGGGCTGTGGCTAGGGCACAGAAAAGGCCCTGCCATTCTCCTGTCACCTTATGGGTCTCTTTGCAGGCATGACGGCAGTTATCTGTACCTACCCTCTTGATGTGGTCAGGGTGCGCCTGGCGTTCCAGGTGAAAGGGGAACACACCTATACAGGAATTATTCATGCCTTCAAAACCATTTATGCAAAGGTATTCTACACTTACTTTTCTCATATATAACATGTCCTTATTATTTAGGAAGATACTTGAATGGTATCTAATTGTTCTTTTATTTACAATATTGATATTAATAATAATCATTATGAAAGGTCATTTTTGTGTTTCAGGAGGGGGTCTCAGAAGAATGATTTTATTATGTTATATGCTTTTTGTCTTTAAGCATAATCTAATTTCACTTCCAATGTTCCTTCACTCAAAAGGAAGGTGGTTTCCTTGGATTTTACAGAGGCCTGATGCCAACCATATTAGGAATGGCTCCGTATGCAGGTATGTTTCAGATCTGGCAGGGTGTTACTTGTGTGTTTAGATTATGGCACCATTTTTTTTAAGGTGGGAACATGAAAAGATGCTGTCTGGAAAGTCCCCTTCACTTAGAAATGATGAAGATAAAATTATGAGCCATACATGATCCTGTAGTAATAGCTTGTGTGTAAAGGTGGCCACCCACACACTAGGATGAGAAATGCACATTTACTTCATGTTCTTAGTATCCGAGCAGCTGCGGTCTTGTTAGCTTGTACTTATTTCGGATTGTTGTTAAGTGTTCTGTTTTTATGCGCATGCTCATGAGAAGTAAGAGTTGAACTGTGTTTTTTTGTTCATTTTAAGTGGTGAAGACTTATGGGAAATTTAGAAAACACAGAAAAGTAGAAATATGATATCTATTACTTTATGTTGCACTTGTTAACTAATTTTTGAGTTTCAGATTATTGTAGATTTTCATGCAGTTGTAAGGAAATACAGACACATTGTGTGAACTTGTTACCCTATTGTTGGTGCCTCATAAAACCATAGTACACCACCCCTGGGGTACTGGCATTAATACTGTGTAGTCAGGAGACAGCATAGGAGCCTGGAGCTGTGGCCGGTGCCTGAATTCCCAGCTGCTTGAGCTGAACCAGGGGGATTCCAAGTTTGAGTCCAGCCTGGGCAAATTAGTGAAATCCTGTTTCAGAATAAAAAACGGAGGGCTGAGGAGGTCATGCATGGGTAGAGCGCCCCCTGTGGGCTGAGGATGTAGCTCAGTGGTAGTGTTTGTCCTGCGGGCTGGAGGCCTTGGGTCCCAAATTCAGCACTTTGCTTTTTGGCACTACTGGGGATTAAACCCCAGGGTGCTGAACCACTGGGCTATATCCTCGACCTTCTTTTATGTAGTTAAGTACTGGAGATTGAACCAAGGGCCTTCCCACTGACCTACCTCCCTAGCCCTTTTTGTATTTTCTTTTGAGACAGGCTCTTGCTAAGTCACCATGTTGTCCAGGCTGGGCTGGAACTTGTGATCCTCCTGCCCCAGCCTCTCAGAATGCTGGAATTTCAGGCCTGTGCCACCATGCCCAGCTCCAGGGCTAGCACTTGAAAAAAACCCACAAAAATAAATAATTCCTATTGGTATTACTTTTTTTGTTTTTCTTGGGGGTGCTGCTGGGGAGTGACCCCAGGATCCTGTACATACAGATAAGCGCTGTACTACTGAGCTACCTCTCTAGTCTGGAATTAGCTGATTTTTTAATTTTTGTGAATTTTGTTGGGCATATGAAGTAACTTTTCTTTTCTTCTTGGTGTGGTGTTAAGGATCAAACCCAGAGCCTCTGATGTCATAAGCAAATGCTTTACCGCTGAGTTACCCAAAAGTAACTTTCGAAGTTTTGTTTTGTTTTGTTTTTTAGAGGGGGAAAGGGTTACTGTAGCTCAGTCAGTCTGTAGTGGTTTCAGTTCACCGTAAGCTGGCTCCAAGGCAGGGTGGCCTGGCAGAGAGAGCTGCACAGGAGAAACAGTTCATAGTAGGCAGAAGGCACCACGGCTCCAAGCTACAAGCAGGAACACTGTTCCATCCCTCATACCTGATCCAGGTTACACGCCCTCAGGGCGGCAGCACTCACCCCCAGGATGGAGCACTTGGTCCGACATAGAGCTAGGCCGAACAATCAGGGGAGCAATCTAGCAATCACACGCCCACCCTTCATGCCAGCAGCACACACTCTAGCTCCAGCAATCTCTGAAAGCCTCACCTGTGAGAGCATGGGGCTTTGGGGAACATCTAGACACAAACTGCGACATTTTTCTGTTATATCACTAATTGCAGGCTTATCATTTCTTCATAAAATTTGCATATGTCTGGTTAAACATATGCATAAACATTTTATAGCTATTTTATGTTTTCCCATTGCTACTGTAAATAACATATTTTTCATTATATCTTCTATCTACTCATATTTGTACATGTAAAGGTTATTACTTTCTGCTTATTCATCTTACAGTCAGACATTTTCCAAATTCTCTTTTTAAGAATTTTTCTTCAGCCAGGGAACTTATGAAGTTTTATTTGTGTTTCCCTGATTAGCAATGAGGTTGAGCATCTTTTTATGTATTTATTCACCAATTCCATTTCGTTTTCTGCGAAGTCCTTGCTTATGTGTTGCCTACTTTCCTATTGAGTTTTCTTATTATATGCTGCAGATATCCGTTTGTGGCTTAGTGTTCGATGGTTAGTTTGTTTGTTTGAGACAGGGTCTTGCTATGTATTCCAGGGTGGTCTTGAACACAGTATGTAGCCCAGGCTGGCCTCGAGCATGAAGCAATCCTTCTGCCTCAGCCTCCCGAGTATAGTGCTTTTATATCACAGAGATATTTTTAAAGTTTACTATCTTGTATTTAAGCCCTTGATGCATCTGGAATTTTTTCCTCTTTCAGGAGACTTATCTGACCTTCTTTTTTTTTTTTTTAATCTTTTTGAGACAGGGTCTCACTGTGCAGTTCAGGCTGGTCTTGAACTCACTTCGTAGCCCAGACTGGCCTTGAATTCACAACAATCCTCTTGCCTCAGCCTCCCAAGTGCTGGGATTACAGGCATTACAGGTGTGCACCACCACGCCCGGCTCGACCGTTCATTGTTAGTGGTTCCTTTCTCTCATGATCTGCAATGCTATTGTTTCAAAAACAGACTATAGGTTTATAATGAGTTCTCTTATTTTATAAGGGCGTTCTTTACCTTATGCTTCCCTATTTTCACAAATGTCACAAAGTATAGATATTTTGCTATTCTATAATTTTATTCCGTTTTTTGTTTTTTTTTTAGTTCTTTTTTTAAGTTTTTGTTTTCTATCTATGATTTTTGTGTGTGTGTGCACCAGGAATCGAATTCAGGACCTTGTGTTTGCCAGGCAGGTGCTGTGCTGATGAGCTATATCCCCAACCCTATAATTTTTTTAAAAAGTAGCTTTTAGTCAGGCATGTTGACACAAGCCTATAATCTCAGCATTTGGGAGGCTGAGGCAGAAATATCTTGTGTTTGAGGGCAATCTGGTCTACCTAGAGAGTTTAGTGCCAGCCAGGATTACACAGCCAGATCCCATCTCAAAAAACCCAAGAACAAGCTGGGTGTGGTGATGTGTGCCTATAATCCCAGCAGTAGGGAGGCTAAGGCAGGAGGATCACCCTAAATTAGAGGCCAACCTGGACTACCTTAGGGAGACCCTGTCTCAAAAAACCTAAAAAAACAAAGAACAAAACCCAAAACCAAACAAACAATAAAAGCCAGGTGTGGTTGCAGATGCCTGTAATTCTAGCCATCTGAGAAACTGAAGCAGGAGGATGGTAAATTCAAGCTCAGTCTGGGCAATTTAGCAATGTGACAAGACCGTGTCTCAGAATTTAAAATAAAAAATGGATAAGGCTACAGCTCAGTGTGAAAGCTGTGGGTTCAGTTCCCAGTACTGCAGAGACAAGCTCTTCATGTTACACAGCAATCCTTAGGGCTCTGCATGGAATTTCTACAAGTGTTGGCATTTTTGTTAGATGTTTGTAGATCCTGTACTAATTTTGTTGTGTCTTTTATACCTTTATGTTTTCAGTTTATTACTTAATTTAGTTTTCCATGATATTATAGCTGGCCATTTTCTTTTATAGCCAGCGCCATATTACACATACTTGCTTTGGATTTGCTATGTAACAATCATATCCTGTGCAAATAACAGCCCTTCTCTTCCCTTCCCTTTTATTCTCTTCCCTCCCCTCCCTTCCTCTCCCTTCCCTTCCTCTCTTCCTCCCTCCCTCCCTCCCTTCTTGTGCAGCATTGAATAGATGTAATAATAACGGACCAGGCATGTTCGTGCATGCCTGTAATCCCATTTATTTGGGAGATGGAGATAAGAAGACTTTAAATTCATGGCCAGCTAGGGCAACATAGGGAGACACTGTGTCAGAAGAAAAGAAAGGAAAAGGAATGATGATGCACAGGCTAGCTTCAAACTCTTGGCAGTCCTCCTATGTCAGTTTCCAGAGTGCTTTGTTTTTTGAGACAGGGTCTCTCTCTGCAGTTCCTGCTGGCCTTGAGCTCACTTTGTAGCCCAGGCTGGCCTGTAACTCACAAGGATCCTCCTGCCTCAGCCTCCAGAGTGCTAGGATTACAGGTGTGCGCTACCATGCCCGGCTTCTAGAGTGCTTTGTACAGGTGTGCACCACCACAGTAAACTCAGTTGGCTAATTTTTGTTGTTGTTGTTGTTTTGAGACAGGGTCTCCTTTTGTAGTCCAGGCTGGACTTGAACTCGTTTTGTAGCTCAGGCTGGCCTCAGAATCATGATGATCCTCTTGCCTCAGCCTCCCAAGTGCTGGGATTACAGGCGTGTGCCACTATGCCTGACTTGTTTTGTTTTTTTGAGCCAGGGTCTCGCTATGTAAGTCAGGCTGGCCTTGAGCTCAACTGTATACAACAGGCTAGCCTCAAGTTCGTGCATCTGCCTGCCTTAGCCTCCCGCATGCTGGGGTTGCAGGCATACTCTTTTGGGACAGGGTCTCATTAAGCCCATAGTTGCCCAGGGTGGGCTTGAACTTGGTATTCTGCCTTGTGGGTGTGTGCCACCATGCCTGGTTCCTTTTTATTTCTTACTTTGAAACAAAGCCTTGCTAAGTTTCCCAGGCTGGCCTTGAGTAGGTGACCACCCTGCCTCAGCCTCCAGAGTGCTGGGATCCTAGGTGTGCATCACGGCCCTTACTCTCTGCACTCCTTTCCTGAGTTGTGTATCTCACTACTTTTCAGCCTTGTGTTTTTCCTATTATGAGTGTTTTTCTAAATTCTACGCCAGCTGCACTGTCAGTTTGTTACTTTATTTTCATTTAATATTTAGAAAGTTTCAAATGTTCAGAAGTAGAGGCGATAACTAGTGAACCACCATACCGACAAGGATGGCCCATTCATGAGCACTGCCCACCTCTTTGCTCAGTTACTCCCCCACATCATCCGCAGGGTGTGTGTGAGGTGCTGGGGTTAACATGCCAGACAAGCCCTAAACCAGGGGTGGCCAACCTTTTAGAGAGGAGTGCCAAACTGGCGTGGTGGCACATGCTTGTAATCCCAGCACTCGGGAGGCTGAGGCAGGAGGACTGCTAGGAGCTTGAGGCCAGCCTGACATAGTGAGACCCTGTCTCGAAAAAGAAAAAAAAAGAAAAAAGAGAGAAGTGCCCAAACTGCAACACAAAACCCATGTATTTATCATAAACTACCATGTCCTTAGCCACCAAATTATTTTATTTTATTTTATTTCCACCAAATTATGTTAAACAAAATTCACTTTATTATTTCATTCATATTTTAGTATTTAATTGTCTTTTTTTTTTTTTTTGAGACAGGGTCTCACCATGCAGTTCAGGCTGGTCTTGAACTCCTTTTGTAGCCCAGGCTGGCCTCAAACTGGCAATGATCCTCCTGCCTCAGTCTCCCAAGTGCTGGGATTACAGGCGTGCGCCACCATGCTTGGCACCAGTATAAAACTTTAAAATTCCTTCCTTTCTCCCTTTCTTCCTTCCATACTAAGGATTGAACCCAGGGCCTTAACCCTGAGCTAGATCCACAGGCCTTTTCATTTTTGATATAAGGTCTTCTAAGTCACTGAGTTATCCGGGCTGGGCTAGAACTTGGGATCCACTGCCTCAGCCTCCCAAATGCAGGGATTCCAGTTGTGTACCACCACACCTGGCTCATCATCTTATTTTCTATTCTCCCATGATTTATGTTTTAGTATTTCTTATGTAATCATTAGTAACTGCAGGGTTTTTGTTTGTTTGGTTTTTTTGAAGGTGCTTGAGATTGAACCCAGGAGCAACCATGCGTAAGGCAAGCACTGTTTCACTGAGCTTCAGCCATAACTAGCTGCCTATTCTTTTGTTTTTGGTTTGTTTGTTTGGTACTGGAAATCAAACTCAGGACCTTGCGCTTGTCAGGCAGGTGCTATGCTGCTGAGCTACGTCCCCAGCCCTAGCTGCCTATTTTTAAAAACTCGTTCTGATAAGTATTTTAATTTCCAGTTATTCTACTTAATATTTGTTGTGATTATTGATACATTTGGGTTGATTTCTGTACCTTCATATGTGATTCTATTTGCTGATTTTCTTTATATGTTTCTTTTTTCACTACTTTCTTTGCTTATTTTTCTGCATTCTCTTTTACCTCCTCTTCCTCTTCTTTTTCTTCTTCTTCTCCTTCTTCCCATTCTTCTCTTCCTTTTTCTTCTACTTCTTTTTTGATTGTTTTTTTTTTTCTTTTTTTTACTTTTTTTGAGAAAGGGTCTCGCTCTGCGGTTCAGGCTGGCCGACCTCACTTTGTAGCCCAGGCTGGCCTTGGACTCACAACAATCCTCTCCTGCCTCAGCCTCCCAAGTGCTGGAATTACACTGGGATTACAGGTGTGTGCCACCACGCCCAGCTTCTCCTCTTCTTTTCTGAAACAGGGTCTCACTATGTAGCCCAGGCTGCTCTTGAATTCATGGCAGTCCTACTGCGTCAGCCTCCTAAATGCTGGGATTACAATTTTTCTGCATCCTTACTTCCCTTTTATAAATATGCACATTTTTCCCTCCTTTTCTCCTTCCTTTCCTCTTCTACTCTTTCTTCCTCCCTTCCTCCATACTGGGAATTGAACCAGGGCCTTTGTCTTTTTTTTTTTTTTTTTGAGACAGGGTCTCACTCTGCAGTTCAGGCTGGCCTTGAGCTCACTTTGTATCCCAGGCTGCTTTTGAACTTGCAAAGATCCTTCTGCCTCAGCCTTCAGAGTGCTGGGATTGTAGGTGTGTGCCACCACACCCGGCTAGGGCCTTTGTACTAAACTACATTCCTAGCACTTTTTAAATTTTGAGACAAGGTCTTACTAAGCTGCTCATATTGGATTTGAAGATTTGAATTATAATTCTCCTGCCTCAGCCTCCCAGTTTGCGGGGATTACAGGTGTGTGCACCTTGCCAGGCTGTGGAGGTGGGGGGGACTTGTATTAGAAGCTCATTGTTTGATGTTGATCGCTGAGTACTCAGAGGTCTAACCTGGGACTGCTTCCTTCCAGAGAATATTCATTCCCCTTCTGCTCCAGGTTTCTGCTGAGAATTAGACGCTTCAGGAGTTTCTAATTCTTTTTTTTGTTTGTTTGTTTGCCCCCGCCCCGTACTGGGAACCGAACTCATGACCTTGCGCTTGCCAGGCAGGTGCTATGCCACTGAGCTAAATCCCCAGCCCGGGAGTTTCAAATTCTGAGTCTAGAGCCCAACAGCAGGTTCTGTCTCCAGGGCTTGTTCCCCCAGAGAGAGTGGCCGCCCTTGTCTCTGGCTGTATGGGGGTGGGTGGGGATGCTGGAGTGATTCTTGTTTGTTTGTTTTGTGTTTGAGACATTGTTTTTGTTTTATATAGCCCAAACCGGCTTCCAAATTACCTGGAATTACAGGTGTGCATCACCATGCCTGGCTGGGGTGATTCTTACAGTCTCCCCATCTTGTTTGCAAGACCAGTGGTGGATGTGGTTGTTGTGTGATGACAGAGTTTCTTAGAATACTCAGATTACTGTTAGGCTGGAATCAGAACTTTTTTACTTTTTGCCTATTCATCTCAGTTTTTTAGTTTTTGTTCATAGTTCTCTCTGCCCCCACCTCTTTTATTTAAGACAAGCTCTCATGTAGTTCAGGTTGGCCTTAAACTCACTGTGATCCTCCCGCTTCAGCCTCCCAAGTGCTGGGATTACAGGCATTTGCCATTGAGCAAGGCTCCCTCACCCCATTTTGTAGAGGGCATCGAAATTCCCTCTGCTGGCCTTGAATTTGTAATCATCCTGCCTCAGCCTCTTAAGTAGCCAGAACTACAGGTTTACACCAGTCCTGGTTTGTCCTTCTTTTCACTTGTGCTTGGGATTGCCTGCTAGGCAAGCACTCTACCACTGTTTTAAGTTTTCTTTTAATATGTTATCTCCAAGTTGCCTTGGCTGGTCTTCAAATTAATGTCCTCTTGCTTCAGCCTCCCAAGTGCTGGGATTATAGGCATGCACCACCATACCTGGCTCATTTAAGTATTCCTGATTTTTTTTCTAGTTCTATTTAATTTTCTATGAATTTTCTTGTAATAAACTTTTTAAGTCCTTAGAACATATTCTGTAAATATAAAAGTATATGAAAAAAATAAAAGTATATGAGTATTCTAAAATTATATATCATCTTAAAATACCATAGATTATATGAATTTATTATAAGAAGAAATGCAAGCTGGGCAAGGTGCTGTGTGTCTGTAATGTGAGTGCTCTGGGAGACTGAGTCAGGAGGATTGCAGGTTTAAGACCATCTTGGGCAACTTAGTGAGAACCTGTCTCAAAATAGAGAAGTAAAAGAAAATGCCTATTTGGAGGTGTCAGTCTGGCTTAGGCTGAATATTTACTGATACTTGCTTGTTTTTCTTTTTCTTTTGGTGGTACTAGGGATTGAATCTGGGCCTTTCTCACTAAACTACATCCCTAGCCCTTTTATAATTTTTTTAAATTTTGAGACAGGGTTTCAGTAAGTCAGTAAGTTGTCCAGGCTGGGATCAAACTTACTATCCTCCTGCCTCAGCCTCCCAGAGTACTGTGCTGGGATTACGGGTTTGTACCACAAAGTATGGCTTGAATTCTGCTTCATCTTCTTCTTCTTTCTTTCTTTATTTATTTTTTGTCTTTTTGAGACAGGGTCTCACTATGCAGTTCAGGCTGGCCTTGAGCTTACTTTTTGTAGCCCAGGCTGGTCTTGAACTGGCAATGATCCTGCTGCCTCAGCCTCCTGAATGCTGGGATTACAGGCATGTGTCACCAAGCCTGACCTTTTTATTTAATTTTAAAGAGAAAAGAAGCTGGGCACTGTGTCAAATGTCTGTAATCCCAGCACTCAGGAGGCTGAGGCAGGAGGATCATTACCAGTTTGAGGCCAGCCTGAACTGCATAGTGAGACCCTGTCTCAAAAAGACCAATCAATCAATCAATCAATCAATCAATCAATCCTCAAATTTTAATTTGAGTTAAAATCAAAATGCTTTGTCATCTGAATTTTGTGCTTTATATTATCACTGTTGTTGTAAATATAAGTTCTCATATTTACTCATAGTTATTAGTCATGAATTTAATTTTCTTTTATGTGAAACTTGGGGAAACTGTTAAAGTCTACTCATCTATAAGGCAGCCTCAGCCAGGCGTGGTGGTGCACACCTGTAATCCCAGCCCTCGGGAGGCTGAGGCCGAAGGATCACCACAAGTTTGACTCCAGGCTGGGCTACACAGTGAGTTCAGGACCAGCCTGAACTACATAGTGAGACCCTGTTTCAAAAAAAAAAAAAAAAAAAAGCAGCCTCCCTTCAATGTGCAACATACTAGTGTGTGAAAACCAGTGATTACATTTCTTGTGGTGTCAGTTTTGTCAACGTTAGTGTTTATAAACAGGAAATAATTTTATTTGACATTAAGCGAAGCAGCCAAAATTAGGAAGTGGGGAGTTAGTTCCTGGAGTTAATTGGTTATTATGTAAGAGATGTCCTTCACAGCTCATGTTCTATTAAGCATCATGGTGAATTTATATTTTGTTTTCCAGGTGTTTCATTTTTTACTTTTGGTACCTTAAAGAGTGTTGGGCTTGCCCATGCCCCTACCCTTCTTGGCAGACCTTCATCAGACAACCCTAATGTGTTAGTTTTGAAAACTCACATAAATTTACTTTGTGGTGGTGTTGCTGGAGCAATAGCACAGACAATATCGTAAGTTCCATCAACTTTTCAAACTATAGTTACCCAATCCTGATTTTTACATTGCTTACTCATTTTATTTTTTGCTAATATATTATTCAAAAATGTGATCCTTGCCAAAAATTAATATAAACTTTTTATAAGTATTAATCCTTTTTTGCCTTCATTTTAAGCACATTATAATATGCCAAATTATATGCCAAATTGATCAAATTAATTTGAACCCACTCAATTTGTTATAAATTCATTTAAAGGAAAGAGCTGGGCATGGTGGTGCAGGCCTGTAATCCCAGCACTTGGGAAGCTGAGGCAGGAGGATTGTCCTAAATTTGAGACCAGCCTGGGCTATATAGGGAGTTCAAGGCCAAGATGAACTAGATAGTGAGCCCCATCTCAAAAAACCAAAAAAACAAAAACAGAAACAAAAACAAAACATGATCTATATTTTCTTATGAATTTGCATGAAGTTTCCAAAGTTTGAATCATTGTATGTGTGTGTACAAGGCGATGCAATTTGTCTTTTCACTCTATTTTTTTTTCACTCTATTTTTTTTGGGGGGGTTACTGGGAATTGAACTCAGAACCTTGTGCTTGCCAGGCAAGTGCTTATGCTACTGAGCTATATCCCCAGCCCCTGCAACTTCTCTTACATTAGATCTTGGAGGCTTACTTTGATCAGATAGTATAGTAGGCACTGGAGAAGTCATTGAAGAAATAAATAAAGCTGGTATTTTTAAGACAGCAGCAGAATCGTCCTACTCTAACTGGGTTTAGAGATAATATGCATATGGGGAACAAGGATAAAGGAATCACTCTAACTGGAAAGAAAGGTGGCTTCCAAGAATTTCTCAAGCCTAGGCCAAGAGAAATCAAGTGAAGTGAGGTAGAAAGAGGCTGGAAAGTTAAATAGAAACTTTTCAGAAATAGAAAATTTTCTGTGACTCAGAAAAAATATCCTGAAAAACAGGAAGGCAAGGAATTAGTAGTATCACAAAGAAGTACAAAAAGATTATCCATGTAATCTCAGCTATATGGGACATTAAGGTAGGAGGGTTATAAATTCTGGGCCACTCTGGGCAATTTAGCAAGGCCTGTCTCAAAACCAAAAATAAAAAGGTCTGGGGATATAAAGACCTCAGGTTCAATCTCCAGTACTGGGGGATAAAAGTATACAGTGGAAAAAGAAGAGTAATGTGTTCATTGGGCTTCACAGCTTGGGTTACACCTGAAAAAGCGAGTCAGTGTATTTGTGGGGGACCAGATTATCCTAGATTCAGAGTTAAAAAAAAAAAAAAGGTGTTTAGTTTACTTTTAGAAATGCATCTGTGGGTCTGGGGATATAGCTCAGTGGCATAAGTCCCTGCCTGGCAAGTAAGTACAAGGTCAAGTTCGATTCCCAGTACCAAAAAAAAAAAAAGAAAAAGAAAAAGAAAAAGAAATGCATCTGTGGAGTCCTGTTCATTTATGGAGAAATGATTGCCTCTAGCTATTCTGATTCTTTCCTGGGCTTTATCACCTCCCTTTCTTTAGTATTAACTCCCAATTTAGATGCTTAAAACCTGCCCCCCTTTTGTTTCTGAGACAGGGTCTTGTTATGTAGTCAGATTGGCCTTCAACTCACTAAGAAGCCCAGGTTGCCCTTAAACTCATAGCATACTCCTGACTCAGCTTCCCCGAGTTCTGGAATTACAGGTGTGGCCCACCACTTTGAATACTAGTAAACTGCTATGTTACCTAATGGTAGTTTGTATCCAACGAAGTCTGATCTGTGTTTCTGGAGTCTCAGTAATCTCGTTTCTAATTAAGAAATCAGATGAAGATGTGCCCCCCAAATTGCCACCTCTGATCTCCCACTGCTTACACTATATCCCCACCTGTGTGTCCAGATCTAATGAGTGCCCCACTGTCTTTCAGTTCTTGTGCTATCGTGACATCGTCTTCTCTTCTCAGCTGTCTCCCTGACTCATAGCCTCCTCTTCCTCCGAGCCAGACTTTCGTCTTCTGCTGTCTAAGTCAGGGTCTGTAACACCTTGTCTGTCATCATGGTTTCGGTACATGCACAGAAAACCACATCTGTTTACACCGCCCTCCCTGACACCCCATTTCATCTACCAAGCATCAGCAAAAACCCTACGCTGCCCATATTTCTCTTCAGGGCTAGGTGTGCATGCCGGAGCTCCCAAGTTAGTGGTCAGCACTGTGAAAGCAAAACCCAAATATTACGTTCTGGTGTGCTTCACAGTATCATATCTTTTTTTTTGTCTTTTTGAGACAGGGTCTCGCTATGCAGTTCAGGCTGGCCTTGAGCTCACTTTGTAGCCTAGGCTGGCCTCGAACTTACA
The DNA here is from genome assembly GCF_000276665.1 of Chinchilla lanigera. Taxonomy (NCBI): domain Eukaryota; kingdom Metazoa; phylum Chordata; class Mammalia; order Rodentia; family Chinchillidae; genus Chinchilla; species Chinchilla lanigera. The sequence continues at coordinate 20,710,146 of NW_004955425.1, read as the reverse complement.
ACGATCCTCCTGAGTGCTGGGATTACAGGCGTGAGCCACCATGCCTGGCCCCATTTGCATTTTAATAGTAATTTTTTTTTTCAACTCACCACCTTGCTCTTGCCAAGCAGGTACTGCGCCGCTGAACTATATCCCTGACCTTTAATAGTAAACTTGAATGTAGAATTATTTTCAGTATACATCACTCTTACCCATATTAGATGCCATGGAGAACTTCACAGGAGAGTGAGAGCAGCTGCTTAGCACTGCAGCGCACGTCTGCACGTCACGCAGTTGTGGAGGGGAGGTGAGACTGTGCGCATGAGTCCTTGCGCAGGACCTGAACATGGTGTTGGCAAAATGAAAGGCGCTTTAACAATCACTCCTAGAGCTGGGCAAAAAGGCAAAAAAAATCACTCCTAGGAGAGACTGTTTTTGAAAGTCTAATTTTTTCTGCCCTTCAGATGCAATTCGTTGTGCATTAGTTCTAGCTCTTAAAGAAACGTTCTACTGTAATCAGGAGGACGTGCTGAACTGGTAGTAGTTCCCAGCTGGACTCTCAGTAGTATCCAGTGGACATTTGTCTGTGTCTGGAGACACTTTTGCTGTCAGAGCTGGGGGCCGCTACTTTAGTGGGCAGAGGCCAGGGAGGCACTTAAACTTTTCTTGTATAATTCTATTTTTAATAATGACCATGGCACTTAAACATCTTAAAAATGCACAAAACAGTCCTCAGCAACAAAGGATGGTTCAAATGTCAGTAGTAGCAAACTGGAGTGCTGTAAATGCACCACCACCCCCCCCCAGCGGGGCAGGGGATGGCTGCAAGTTCATGGCCAGCCTAGGCTAGGTCGTTCACCGGTAGGCTGGACAACATAGCCTGTTTTAAAAAATAAACAACAAAATAAAGTGGGGAAGCCCTGATAAAAAGCACTGTTTCTTTCTTCAAGAATTGGCATTTAATTTGTCCTTAGAGAGTGTACAGATCTTGATATTGTGATGGAACAGAAGACTCCTCTGAGAAAGGAAGGAGATCCTGTATATATGGTTCATTGATTTTGTTTGTTTTTGTTTTGTTTTTTGAGACAGAGTCATGCTATATAGTTCAGGCTGGCCTTGAACCTATGGCAGTCTTCCTGCCTCAGCTTCCTGAGTGCTAGGGTTACAGGCATGTGCCACCATGCCTGGCTGGCTCATTGATTTTTTCATGTGCTTGTTTTTTTGTTGTTGTTGTTTTTTGTTTTGTATTTTTTTGGAGATAGGGTCTCGCTATGCAGTTGAGGCTGACCTTGAGCTCACTTTGTAGCCCTGGCTGGCCTCAAACTCGCAACAATCCTCCTGCTTCAGCCTCCCGAGTGCTGGGATTAGAGGAGTGTGCCACCACCCCCGGCTTTTCATGTGCTTGTATCCTGATTCCTAGATTAGACAAAACAATAAGAGTATAGGGACGTATTATTTCCTGGTGTATATGAGACTTTCCATTCAGTGGTGGTTGGGTAGAGAATGAAAAATTATTTTTAAGTCTTTGTGCCTTTTTCTCTTATAGCTACCCATTTGATGTAACTCGTCGGCGAATGCAATTAGGAACTGTTCTGCCAGAATTTGAAAAGTGCCTGTAAGTTCTCCATATGTCACTGGTCATTTTCTTTGGGAAATGTAATTTTTTTTTTTTCTTGTCTTTTGAGATAGGGTCTCGTTGTGCAGTTCAGCCTGGCCTTGAGCTCACTTTGTAGCCCAGGCTGGCCTCAAACTCAGAGTGATCCTCCTGCCTCAGGGGAAATGTAATATTAAGGTCAGTAGGAAGACAGGACTGTGGTCTCAGCAGTAGTTTTTATCTTCCATATTATCTTTTTTTGTACACTGTGCTAATCTTAGAAGGCTTCTCTCAGGTCTCAGTTCTTTTATCAAAACTTCTATATTTTAGCAGGGTGCAGTAGTGCCCACTATAATCCCAGCACTAAGGAGGCTGAGGCAGGAGGATTGACGCAAGTTCAAGATCTAGGCCAGCCAGGGATACATAGTAGTTTAAAGCCAGCCTGAGCTACATTGCAAAATTCTATCTCAAAAAAAGAACAGCTCTGTTAAATAGAAATATAAATGAGCTTGCTGGGCATGGTGGCATATGCCTATAATCCCAGCACTCAGGAGGCTGAGGTAGGAGGATTGCTGTGAGTTTGAGGCCAGCCTGAATTAGAGTGAGACCCTGTCTCAAAAATAAATAAATAGGGGCTGAGGGATTTAGCTCAGTGGCAACAGCGCCTGCCTGGCAAGCGCAAGGTCGTGAGTTTTATTCCCGGTACCAAAAATAAGTAAATAAGTAAATAAATAAATAAAATAGGAATAAAAAATTGGAGATGTATAAGTGAGCTACATGTGTAATTTAAAGTTTTCTGGACCTGCTGGACATAGTAGTGAACCTGTATCCCAATACTTGGGAGGCAGAGGCAGGAGGACCACCTTGAGTTTGAGGCCAGCCTGGGTTACATAGTGAGTTCAAGGCCAACCTGGATTACACAGTGAAACCCTGTCTCACACACACACAAAAAAAGTTCTGGGCCAGGCATGGTAGCACATACCTATAATCCCAGTACTCCAGAGGCTGAGGTAGGAAGATGGCTGTGAGTTCGAGCCCAGCCTAGGCTATATGGTGAGCTTAAGGCCAACCTGGGTTCATAGTAAGATCCTGCTTCAAAAAGCACAAAAAATAAGATAAAATAAAATTTTCTGATAGCCATGTTTATACAAGGTATAGTTCAGGTTGGCCTCAAACTCATGGCAGTCCTCCTGCCTCAGCCTCCAGAGTGCTGGGACTACAGGTATGGGCCACTACACCTAGCCAAAATTTTACTTCTTGTTAGTACATGCTTGCAGTACATAGTGACTACATTCATCATGGGGTTAGCTCCTTTTAAAAATGTTTTCTTAAAAAAATAAAATGCTATTTTAAAATGCTGAGCTCATTGCTTCATGAATGGCATGAAGTGTCCCCCTGACCCGCTGTCTTTCAGTACCATGCGGGAGACTATGAAGTATGTCTACGGGCACCATGGGATCCGCAAGGGGCTGTACCGGGGTTTATCTCTGAATTACATCCGCTGCGTTCCTTCTCAAGCCGTGGCTTTTACAACGTATGAACTTATGAAGCAATTTTTTCACCTCAACTAAAAAAAATTGTTGCTTGGGGTTTCTTGTCCTTCATAAGCTCTGGAAGGAAACATTGAATGCAGGAGAAGCATTACTTGAAGGGGTTATTGACCCTAGCACAGGAACCACTTCTCTTTTAATACTTGATTTTTTTTTTTTAAGTCAGAAATCAAAAGTGCTTAACTGACTTTTTGATGCCAATCGTTACATCTTAGAACACTGAAAAAAACCTCCTCAGCTGATGCCGGCTAATCAGTTAGGTTATTTGAAACTGGTAAAAGTATCATTTGGAAGTGCAGTGTCTGTAACTTCATAATGGAGGTCAAGAGACTGCCATTAGCTTTATTATACTGTTTCAAGCTTTTCATTGTAATCATGATTTTTTTCTTTCTTTTTTGTGTGTGCTGGGGACCAAATCCAGGGCCTAGAACATGCTAAGCATGCAGTCTACCACTGAGCTACACCCTAAGCCTGTAATCATGATTTTGTAAAAACTCTAACCTTGTTTATTGTTAAAATATGCAGGCTTGGCTGAGTTGCAGCAGAATGATGAGAACAGAATTTTTAAGTTCTAACATTTCTCTTCTTATAATTCTGCTTGACTGGATAAAAGGAGAAATGCTTTTCCTTCATTTTCAAGTAAAACAAATGTGTTTAAAATGTTGTATTAGTAAATTAAGTATCAGGTTTTGGGCAAATGTTATGACTGGGTATGATGAGTGATTTACATGTATTTTTAAAAGTCACTGTATTTCTCGCAGGCAGTTACAGTACAGAGAGTCTTTGTTCTCAAAAACAGAGTAGCACCACAATTATGTTTTGTTGGATGGCTTGGTATACACTAGAGAACTGAAAGTGAACCGTGAAATAGCCATTAACACAGACGTGACCATCAAAGGATGTTTCTAAGGATGTTTCTAAGGATGTTATGTCAACTAGTTCTCCCATGTAAAGTCATTTTAGTGCCATATGAACTTATGCAGAAACATAAAATATGATTTGATTACTATCCTTAACATTAAGAAAATTGTTGAAAATGTAACAATTCCACTTACTGTGTTTAGAGCACTTTTATGGTTTATTGTAAGCATGACAGAAATAGGAAACGGACAGCTCAAGTTCCATATTTAAAATAGTGACATGTAGATCTGATGTGATCTTGAAGATACCAGAAAACTAAGTTGAAAGTGTTATTTCTGGGGCTGGGGATTTAGCTCAGCGGCAAAAAGCGCCTGCCTGGCAAGTGCAAGGTCGTGAGTTCGGTTCCCGGTACCGGAGAAAAACCAAAAAA
>NW_004955425.1:20701365-20705290 GCF_000276665.1 Chinchilla lanigera | reverse complement strand
TTTGTTTGTTTTTGAGACAGGATCTCATTATGCAGTTTAGGCTGGCCTTGAGCTCACTTTGTAGCCCAGGCTGGTCTTGAACTCGCAAAGATCCTCCTGCCTCAGCCTCCTGAGTGCTGGGATTACAGGCGTGCACCACCACACTCGGCCTTTTTATTATATTATCAAAGCACAAATGCAAAACATTTAAATATTTAATAAAATAATGACAGTATTTGTATCTGATTTATTTCAGACAGGTAACTCAAAGTATATTTTGTGTTGGGTGTTATGTTGTGCACTGCTTGTAATTCCTGCTATTTGGGAGGCAGAGGCAGGAGGCTCATAGGTTGGGGGCCAAACCAGGCAATCTGATGCGAACCATGTCAAAATAAAAGGGCCAGGGATGAAGTTTAGTGGTAGGATGCTTGCCTAACATGCATGAGGCTCTGGGTCCCATCCCTAGTAGGGGACACACACACATACACACAATTCTTGCTAGGTTATTTTCCACTGACAGGTTGCCAAGTATTTCTTTTATCTTCATTGTGCCCCTTTTCCTGTCTTCTGTCTGTTGACCCCTACAGTTTATCAGATGGATAGTGTCTTGATCTCAGGTTGGTGACTGAGGCACCATCCCTAGGTCTCCATCAAGGCCCTACAAAGTGTTGGAGAGGTGAGTGGCTATCTTAGTGACAGTTTCTTGTTGCTGAGAAAGAATACCTGACACCAAATTTAAAGGAGGAGAGGTCCATTGTAGCTCGTAGTTCACAGAGGTTTCACTTCATAGTTGGTGGCTCCCAGGCAGGGCGGCATGGCAGCAGACAGCAAAGCAGTGAAGAAGCAGAGTGGCAAGCGGCAAGCGACCTCTGTCCCTTCTATTTTACCCGGGGTTCCCCACCTTAACCTAGCACTGCACTGTGAGTCAGTCCCAGCATCCCATCCTTGACCCCAGCACCACGCACCCATGGTCCTGCCACCTGTGACCACAGGAGACTTCGGGGGACATCTAGATATAAGCCATAACAGTGGATTTTTGTTTTATATATTATATTATTAAAAAATATATATAATCTTGCTCCAGGCAAGCATGATGGCACAGGCCTGTAATCTCAGCACTCTGGGAGGCTGAGTCAGAAGGATCCTAAATTCAGGCCCATTAGTGATATAGCAAGACCAGGTCTCAAAAAAATAAAAATAGGATTGGGGATGTAGCTCAGTGTAAAGGCCCTGGGTTCAATTCCCAATACTGAAAACAAAATCTTGCTCCCTTCTCCACCAGGGTTCTGAACCCTATCTGGTACATATTGTGTACACCAGGAATTTTATTAGAATTATGGGCGACTTGGACCATTAACTGTGTATTGTCTGGTTTAGGTCCTCAGTAGCATGTAACAACAGGTATTTCTTTGATGCACACTTTGTGGTAACTGCCTCATTTACCTACATTTCCTGGGTGTGCTGTGTGTACTCTAAGATGACACACAATATAAAAAAACAGCCTGAGAGGCATGGTGGCACACACCTGTAATACCAGCACTCGGCTGAGGCAGGAGGATCTTTGGGAGTTTGAGGCCAGCCTGGGCTACAAAGTGAGCTCAAGGCCAGCCTGAACTGCATAGAGAGACCCTGTCTCAAAAAGACAAAAAAAAAAAAAAAAGCCAGCTGGGCCTGGTGGCGCATGCCTGTAGTCCCAGCACTCAGGAGGCTGTGGCAGGAGGATCGCTGTGAGTTCGAGGCCAGCCTGGGCTACAAAGTGAGCACAAGGCCAGCCTGAACTGCATAGCAAGACCCTGTCTCAAAAAGACAAAAAAAGGACAGAATTCTGACACAAAATACTACATATGATTGGGGTTGGGGGTGGGAGCTGCTCTGGCAGGGACATGAGAAAACTTTCTGGGCTGGTAACATACCCAGCCCTATTTATTTATGTATTTATTTGAGGCAGGGCCTTGCTAATGTAGCTCAGACTGGCCTTGAATTCACTACATAGTGATTCTGGTCTGGCCTCAAACTTGCAGTGATCCTCCTGCCTCAGTCTCTGAAGTGCTGGCATTACCAGTGTGTGCCACCACACACAGCTATTTTTTGAGACAGGGTCTAAATTGCCTGGTCTGGGCTTGAATTTGAGATCATCCTGCCTCAGCCTACCAGAGTGCTGCGATTACAGGCTTCACCATCATGCCCAGCTGAGAACCTATCTTTATAGAGGTTTGGTTTACTCAAATACATTTGTCAAAATTCATCGAATAGTCCACCAAAGACTTGTGTATTTTATGCACATTTGAAGAGCCACATAAAAAATTGGAGAGGACCGTAACAAATATTGAATTGTTAATGATATTCGTGTGAAAGTATTTCGGGATGAAATATAGTGATGCTTGCACGTTTGAATTACCTCAAGAAAAACTCGAACTTCCAGACAGACAGAGGGGTGGGTAGGTGTACATGTGACAAATCACAGGCAGCAAATGTTAACAGTAAAGTCTAGGTGACGGGCAAGTGGGTGTTTATTAGACAGTTCTAAATTTTCTGTACACTTGACGTTTTTCCTCAGTGTAGTGAGCAAAAGGAATGAACTGCAGAAGAAGAACGTCAGGGCGGATGCGGCCCGCAGTGCCCTGTAAGTGTGCTGCGGAGGAGGCTAAGGGATGCTCTACCACCGTGGAGAGACATCTTTTCAAGACGGGCTCATCCGGCCATGGATGGAAGAGAAGGACAGAAGGAAGGAAGCGCCTAGCCTGGAGAAAGCCAGATACTTTGGGATCCTGCTTGCAGGTGGAGGGATTGCCCATCAGTAGCAAGAACATTTTGCTATTTAAAAAAGGTGGAAAGAGGTTATAAAATGGGCTGATCTTGGTAGTTTTGTAGATTTAGTCGAGGCTTAAAAAATTTCTGACAGAGCGGGCATGGTGGCGCACGCCTATAATCCCAGCCCTCGGGAGGCTGAGGCAGGAGGATCGTTGCGATTTCGAGACCCACCTGGTCTACAACGTGAGCACAAGGCCACCCTGAACTGCAGAGCGAGACCCTGTCTCAAAAAAGGAAAAAAAAAAAAAAAAATTCCTGACAGTTCCTATTTTCTTAATGAATTTTATTTTGTTTTAAAATGGAGTCTGACAGTTCCTATTTTCTTAATGAATTTTATTTTGTTTTAAAATGGAGTCTGGATACGTAGTTCAGGCTGACCCTGAACTAACAATGTAGCCCAGGCTGGCCTCGAACTCCTGGCGATCCTCCTGCTTCAGCCTCCCGAGTGCTGGGATTACAGGCATGCGCAACCCACCAAACCCGCCAGTCTCTTCTTTAAAAATCCAGGCCTAGTGGAGCATGCCAGTAATCCCCGCACCCGGGAGGTGGAGGCAGGAGGATCATTTTGAGTTCGAGGTTAGCCCGAGCTACGTAAGTAAGTTGAAGGCCGGCTTGAACTGCTTAGCGAGACCCTGCCGCAAAGAAAGCGAGGGGAGACTGATCCCCGGAGAATGCAAATTCCTAAAGCCAAGGACGCCCGATTTTGGGAATACGCTGTTTTGCGTAGTTTGCGTGCGCTGGGGGGAGCTGGAGTGTGGAGTGAGGACGGGGGTAGGGCACCCCGTCCGCCTGCGCAGTGCAGGTGGGCGTCTCACGTGGGGCTCAGGGGCGCGGAGGGGCGGGGCGGGGCGGAACCTACAGGTAGCGTGGTTGCCCGGCCGGCCGGCGCATGCGCGCAGCGCGCCGCAAACTCCCGCTTCTTTTTCAGGGCGGGGCTTCCCGGGCTTGAGCCGGTTTCTCTGGGTTTTGCCTGGCGACGGCTGGCCGTCCGCGAGCGCGGGATGGAGCGGCGGGACGAGCTGGAGCTGCTGGAAGGCGAGAGCGTGGAGGAGGAGGCTGCGCGGCCGGCGGAGCTGTGAGCGGGGCGGGGCGGGGCGCGCGTGGGAGCCGCGCGGGAGATTTGAGCGCGCGGCGG